>NW_027415359.1:0-57914 GCF_964106895.1 Numenius arquata | reverse complement strand
CCTAGGGAACACCACAGGCCCCTACGGAACCCTACACAACTCTCTGGAAACTTATGGAACCCTACAAGCTCCTACCAACCCCTGCGAGCACTTACACAACCCTACAGGTCCCTACGGAAATCTACAGGACTCTATGGGCCCCTAGGGAACCCTATAGATTTCGATGGAACCCTATGAGGCCCTCTGGAACCCTACAGAATACTCCAGGACCCGACAGCACTCTACAAGACCCTTAGCAACACAACGGAACCTCACTAAAACCCTATGGGCTCCTACAGAACACTGCAGGTGCCTACGGAACCCTACAGATCCCTACGGAACCCTACAAACACCTGCGGGCACTTACGGAACCCTGCAGGCCCCTACGGAACCCTACAGGTCCATACAGAACCCCACAGGGCCCTACGGAACTTTACCAGCCACTACGGAACTCTACGGGCCCCTACGGAACCCTGCAGAACCCTCCGGAACCTTACAGAATCCCACAGACTCCTACAGACTTCTGCGGGCACTTACACAACCCTACAGGTCCCTACGGAAATCTACGGGACTCTATGGGCCCCTAGGGAACCCTATAGATTTCGATGGAACCCTACGAGCCCCTCTGGAACCCTACAGAATACTCCAGGACCCGACAGCACTCTACAAGACCCTTAGCGACACAACGGAACCTCACTAAAACCCTATGGGCTCCTACAGAACACTGTAGGCGCCTACGGAAACCTACAGACCCCTACAGAATACTACCAGCCACTACAGAAAAATATGGCCCCTACGGAACTCTACGGAACCTGGCAGAAACACTGTGCGCCCCTACAGGCCCTTGCGGGCACTTGCAGAACTCTGCAGGAACCCACGGAACTTTATGGAACCCTACCAGCCCCTACGGAAGCCTAAAGACCCTTGCAGGCAGTTACAGAACGGTACAGGGCCCTAGGGAACTTTACCAGCCACTACGGAACTCTACGGGCCCCTACGGAACCCTGCAGAACCCTCCAGAACCTTACAGAATCCCACGGATTCCTACAGACTCCTGCGGGCACTTACTCAACCCTAGAGGACCCTACGGAACACTACTGGCTCCTACGGTACTCCACAGGCCTCTAGGGAACCTACGAAGCTCTACGGAACCCTATGGATCCTTACGGAACAGTACGGGCCCCTTCAGACCTCTGCGGGCGCTTATGGAAACCTACAGGACCCTACCGAAACTGTACGAGACTCTACAGGCCCCTAGGGAACACCACAGGCCCCTACGGAACCCTACACAACCCTCCGGAAACATATGGCACCCTACAAGCTCCTACCAACCCCTGCGGGCACTTACACAACCCTACAGGCCCCTACGGAAATCTATGGGACTCTACGGGCCCCTAGGGAACCCTTCAGATTTCGACGGAACCCTACCAGCCCCTCTGGAACCCTACAGAATACTCCAGGACCCGACAGCACTCTACAAGACCCTTAGCAACACAACGGAACCTCACTAAAACCCTATGGGCTCCTACAGAATACTGCAGGTGCCTACGGAACCCTACAGACACCTACGGGCACTTACAGAACACTGCAGGCCCCTACGGAACCCTACAGGTCCATACAGAACCCCACAGGGCCCTACGGAACTTTACCAGCCACTACGGAACTCTACGGGCCCCTACGGAACCCTGCAGAACCCTCCGGAACCTTACAGAATCCCACAGACTCCTACAGACTTCTGCGGGCACTTAAACAACCCTAGAGGACCCTACGGAACACTGCCAGCCCCTATGGAAGGAACCCTACGGGCCCCTACAGAACACTACTGGCTCCTGCGGTACTCCAGAGGCCTCTAGGGAAACTACGAAGCTCTACGGAGCCCTATGGATCCTTACGGAACAGTACGGGCCCCTTCAGACCTCTGCGGGCACTTATGGAAACCTACAGGACCCTACGGAACTGTACGAGACTCTACAGGCCCCTAGGGAACACCACAGGCCCCTACGGAACCGTATGAGACTCTACAGGCCCCTAGGGAACACCACAGGCCCCTACGGAACCCTACACAACTCTCTGGAAACTTATGGAACCCTACAAGCTCCTACCAACCCCTGCGAGCACTTACACAACCCTACAGGTCCCTACGGAAATCTACGGGACTCTATGGGCCCCTAGGGAACCCTATAGATTTCGATGGAACCCTATGAGGCCCTCTGGAACCCTACAGAATACTCCAGGACCCGACAGCACTCTACAAGACCCTTAGCAACACAACGGAACCTCACTAAAACCCTATGGGCTCCTACAGAACACTGCAGGTGCCTACGGAACCCTACAGATCCCTACGGAACCCTACAAACACCTGCGGGCACTTACGGAACCCTGCAGGCCCCTACGGAACCCTACAGGTCCATACAGAACCCCACAGGGCCCTACGGAACTTTACCAGCCACTACGGAACTCTACGGGCCCCTACGGAACCCTGCAGAACCCTCCGGAACCTTACAGAATCCCACAGACTCCTACAGACTTCTGCGGGCACTTACACAACCCTACAGGTCCCTACGGAAATCTACGGGACTCTATGGGCCCCTAGGGAACCCTATAGATTTCGATGGAACCCTACGAGCCCCTCTGGAACCCTACAGAATACTCCAGGACCCGACAGCACTCTACAAGACCCTTAGCGACACAACGGAACCTCACTAAAACCCTATGGGCTCCTACAGAACACTGTAGGCGCCTACGGAAACCTACAGACCCCTACAGAATACTACCAGCCACTACAGAAAAATATGGCCCCTACGGAACTCTACGGAACCTGGCAGAAACACTGTGCGCCCCTACAGGCCCTTGCGGGCACTTGCAGAACTCTGCAGGAACCCACGGAACTTTATGGAACCCTACCAGCCCCTACGGAAGCCTAAAGACCCTTGCAGGCAGTTACGGAACGGTACAGGGCCCTAGGGAACTTTACCAGCCACTACGGAACTCTACGGGCCCCTACGGAACCCTGCAGAACCCTCCAGAACCTTACAGAATCGCACGGATTCCTACAGACTCCTGCGGGCACTTACTCAACCCTAGAGGACCCTACGGAACACTGCCAGCTCCTATGGAAGGAACCCTACGGGCCCCTACAGAACACTACTGGCTCCTGCGGTACTCCACAGGCCTCTAGGGAACCTACGAAGCTCTACGGAACCCTATGGATCCTTACGGAACAGTACGGGCCCCTTCAGACCTCTGCGGGCGCTTATGGAAACCTACAGGACCCTACCCAAACTGTACGAGACTCTACAGGCCCCTAGGGAACACCACAGGCCCCTACGGAACCCTACACAACCCTCCGGAAACATATGGCACCCTACAAGCTCCTACCAACCCCTGCGGGCACTTACACAACCCTACAGGCCCCTACGGAAATCTATGGGACTCTACGGGCCCCTAGGGAACCCTTCAGATTTCGACGGAACCCTACCAGCCCCTCTGGAACCCTACAGAATACTCCAGGACCCGACAGCACTCTACAAGACCCTTAGCAACACAACGGAACCTCACTAAAACCCTATGGGCTCCTACAGAATACTGCAGGTGCCTACGGAACCCTACAGACACCTACGGGCACTTACAGAACACTGCAGGCCCCTACGGAACCCTACAGGTCCATACAGAACCCCACAGGGCCCTACGGAACTTTACCAGCCACTACGGAACTCTACGGGCCCCTACGGAACCCTGCAGAACCCTCCGGAACCTTACAGAATCCCACAGACTCCTACAGACTTCTGCGGGCACTTAAACAACCCTAGAGGACCCTACGGAACACTGCCAGCCCCTATGGAAGGAACCCTACGGGCCCCTACAGAACACTACTGGCTCCTGGGGTACTCCACAGGCCTCTAGGGAACCTACGAAGCTCTACGGAGCCCTATGGATCCTTACGGAACAGTACGGGCCCCTTCAGACCTCTGCGGGCACTTATGGAAACCTACAGGACCCTACGGAACTGTACGAGACTCTACAGGCCCCTAGGGAACACCACAGGCCCCTACGGAACCGTATGAGACTCTACAGGCCCCTAGGGAACACCACAGGCCCCTACGGAACCCTACACGACCCTCTGGAAACTTATGGAACCCTACAAGCTCCTACCAACCCCTGCGAGCACTTACACAACCCTACAGGTCCCTACGGCAATCTACGGGACTCTATGGGCCCCTAGGGAACCCTACAGATTTCGACGGAACCCTACGAACCCCTCTGGAACCCTACAGAATACTCCAGGACCCGACAGCACTCTACAAGACCCTTAGCAACACAACGGAACCTCACTAAAACCCTATGGGCTCCTACAGAACACTGTAGGTGCCTACGGAAACCTACAGACCCCTACAGAATAGTACCAGCCACTACAGAAAAATATGGCCCCTACGGAACTCTACGGAACCTGGCAGAAACACTGTGGGGCCCTAGAGGCCCTTGCGGGCACTTGCAGAACTCTGCAGGAACCCATGGAACTTTATGGAACCCTTCCAGCCCCTACGGAAGCCTAAAGACCCTTGCAGGCAGTTACGGAACGGTACAGGGCCCTAGGGAACTTTACCAGCCACTACGGAACTCTACGGGCCCCTACGGAACCCTGCAGAACCCTCCAGAACCTTGCAGAATCCCACAGACTCCTACAGACTTCTGCGGGCACTTACACAACCCTACAGGTCCCTACGGCAATCTACGGGACTCTATGGGCCCCTAGGGAACCCTACAGATTTCGACGGAACCCTACGAGCCCCTCTGGAACCCTACAGAATACTCCAGGACCCGACAGCACTCTACAAGACCCTTAGCGACACAACGGAACCTCACTAAAACCCTATGGGCTCCTACAGAACACTGTAGCCGCCTACGGAAACCTACAGACCCCTACAGAATACTACCAGCCACTACAGAAAAATATGGCCCCTACGGAACTCTACGGAACCTGGCAGAAACACTGTGCGCCCCTACAGGCCCTTGCGGGCACTTGCAGAACTCTGCAGGAACCCACGGAACTTTATGGAACCCTACCAGCCCCTACGGAAGCCTAAAGACCCTTGCAGGCAGTTACGGAACGGTACAGGGCCCTAGGGAACTTTACCAGCCACTACGGAACTCTACGGGCCCCTACGGAACCCTGCAGAACCCTCCAGAACCTTACAGAATCGCACGGATTCCTACAGACTCCTGCGGGCACTTACTCAACCCTAGAGGACCATACGGAACACTACTGGCTCCTGCGGTACTCCACAGGCCTCTAGGGAACCTACGAAGCTCTACGGAGCCCTATGGATCCTTACGGAACAGTACGGGCCCCTTCAGACCTCTGCGGGCGCTTATGGAAACCTACAGGACCCTACGGAACTGTACGAGACTCTACAGGCCCCTAGGGAACACCACAGGCCCCTACGGAACCCTACACAACCCTCCGGAAACATATGGCACCCTACAAGCTCCTACCAACCCCTGCGGGCACTTACACAACCCTACAGGCCCCTACGGAAATCTATGGGACTCTACGGGCCCCTAGGGAACCCTTCAGATTTCGACGGAACCCTACCAGCCCCTCTGGAACCCTACAGAATACTCCAGGACCCGACAGCACTCTACAAGACCCTTAGCAACACAACGGAACCTCACTAAAACCCTATGGGCTCCTACAGAATACTGCAGGTGCCTACGGAACCCTACAGACACCTACGGGCACTTACAGAACACTGCAGGCCCCTACGGAACCCTACAGGTCCATACAGAACCCCACAGGGCCCTACGGAACTTTACCAGCCACTACGGAACTCTACGGGCCCCTACGGAACCCTGCAGAACCCTCCGGAACCTTACAGAATCCCACAGACTCCTACAGACTTCTGCGGGCACTTAAACAACCCTAGAGGACCCTACGGAACACTGCCAGCCCCTATGGAAGGAACCCTACGGGCCCCTACAGAACACTACTGGCTCCTGCGGTACTCCACAGGCCTCTAGGGAACCTACGAAGCTCTACGGAACCCTATGGATCCTTACGGAACAGTACGGGCCCCTTCAGACCTCTGCGGGCACTTATGGAAACCTACAGGACCCTACGGAACTGTACGAGACTCTACAGGCCCCTAGGGAACACCACAGGCCCCTACGGAACCGTATGAGACTCTACAGGCCCCTAGGGAACACCACAGGCCCCTACGGAACCCTACACGACCCTCTGGAAACTTATGGAACCCTACAAGCTCCTACCAACCCCTGCGAGCACTTACACAACCCTACAGGTCCCTACGGCAATCTACGGGACTCTATGGGCCCCTAGGGAACCCTACAGATTTCGACGGAACCCTACGAGCCCCTCTGGAACCCTACAGAATACTCCAGGACCCGACAGCACTCTACAAGACCCTTAGCAACACAACGGAACCTCACTAAAACCCTATGGGCTCCTACAGAACACTGTAGGTGCCTACGGAAACCTACAGACCCCTACAGAATACTACCAGCCACTACAGAAAAATATGGCCCCTACGGAACTCTACGGAACCTGGCAGAAACACTGTGGGCCCCTAGAGGCCCTTGCGGGCACTTGCAGAACTCTGCAGGAACCCATGGAACTTTATGGAACCCTACCAGCCCCTACGGAAGCCTAAAGACCCTTGCAGGCAGTTACGGAACGGTACAGGGCCCTAGGAAACTTTACCAGCCACTACGGAACTCTACGGGCCCCTACGGAACCCTGCAGAACCCTCCAGAACCTTACAGAATCCCACAGACTCCTACAGACTTCTGCGGGCACTTACACAACCCTACAGGTCCCTACGGCAATCTACGGGACTCTATGGGCCCCTAGGGAAGCCTACAGATTTCGACGGAACCCTACGAGCCCCTCTGGGACCCTACAGAATACTCCAGGACCCAACAGCACTCTACAAGACCCTTAGCAACACAACGGAACCTCACTAAAACCCTATGGGCTCCTACAGAACACTGTAGCCGCCTACGGAAACCTACAGACCCCTACAGAATACTACCAGCCACTACAGAAAAATATGGCCCCTACGGAACTCTACGGAACCTGGCAGAAACACTGTGCGCCCCTACAGGCCCTTGCGGGCACTTGCAGAACTCTGCAGGAACCCACGGAACTTTATGGAACCCTACCAGCCCCTACGGAAGCCTAAAGACCCTTGCAGGCAGTTACGGAACGGTACAGGGCCCTAGGGAACTTTACCAGCCACTACGGAACTCTACGGGCCCCTACGGAACCCTGCAGAACCCTCCAGAACCTTACAGAATCCCACGGATTCCTACAGACTCCTGCGGGCACTTACTCAACCCTAGAGGACCCTACGGAACACTACTGGCTCCTACGGTACTCCACAGGCCTCTAGGGAACCTACGAAGCTCTACGGAACCCTATGGATCCTTACGGAACAGTACGGGCTCCTTCAGACCTCTGCGGGCACTTATGGAAACCTACAGGACCCTACGGAACTGTACGAGACTCTACAGGCCCCTAGGGAACACCACAGGCCCCTACGGAACCGTATGAGACTCTACAGGCCCCTAGGGAACACCACAGGCCCCTACGGAACCCTACACAACCCTCTGGAAACTTATGGAACCCTACAAGCTCCTACCAACCCCTGCGAGCACTTACACAACCCTACAGGTCCCTACGGAAATCTACGGGACTCTATGGGCCCCTAGGGAACCCTATAGATTTCGATGGAACCCTATGAGGCCCTCTGGAACCCTACAGAATACTCCAGGACCCGACAGCACTCTACAAGACCCTTAGCAACACAACGGAACCTCACTAAAACCCTATGGGCTCCTACAGAACACTGTAGCCGCCTACGGAAACCTACAGACCCCTACAGAATACTACCAGCCACTACAGAAAAATATGGCCCCTACGGAACTCTACGGAACCTGGCAGAAACACTGTGCGCCCCTACAGGCCCTTGCGGGCACTTGCAGAACTCTGCAGGAACCCACGGAACTTTATGGAACCCTACCAGCCCCTACGGAAGCCTAAAGACCCTTGCAGGCAGTTACGGAACGGTACAGGGCCCTAGGGAACTTTACCAGCCACTACGGAACTCTACGGGCCCCTACGGAACCCTGCAGAACCCTCCAGAACCTTACAGAATCCCACGGATTCCTACAGACTCCTGCGGGCACTTACTCAACCCTAGAGGACCCTACGGAACACTGCCAGCTCCTATGGAAGGAACCCTACGGGCCCCTACAGAACACTACTGGCTCCTGCGGTACTCCACAGGCCTCTAGGGAACCTACGAAGCTCTACGGAGCCCTATGGATCCTTACGGAACAGTACGGGCCCCTTCAGACCTCTGCGGGCGCTTATGGAAACCTACAGGACCCTACGGAACTGTACGAGACTCTACAGGCCCCTAGGGAACACCACAGGCCCCTACGGAACCGTACGAGACTCTACAGGCCCCTAGGGAACACCACAGGCCCCTACGGAACCCTACACAACCCTCTGGAAACTTATGGAACCCTACAAGCTCCTACCAACCCCTGCGAGCACTTACACAACCCTACAGGTCCCTACGGCAATCTACGGGACTCTATGGGCCCCTAGGGAACCCTACAGATTTCGACGGAACCCTACGAGCCCCTCTGGGACCCTACAGAATACTCCAGGACCCAACAGCACTCTACAAGACCCTTAGCAACACAACGGAACCTCACTAAAACCCTATGGGCTCCTACAGAACACTGTAGGCGCCTACGGAAACCTACAGACCCCTACAGAATACTACCAGCCACTACAGAAAAATATGGCCCCTACGGAACTCTACGGAACCTGGCAGAAACACTGTGCGCCCCTACAGGCCCTTGCGGGCACTTGCAGAACTCTGCAGGAACCCACGGAACTTTATGGAACCCTACCAGCCCCTACGGAAGCCTAAAGACCCTTGCAGGCAGTTACGGAACGGTACAGGGCCCTAGGGAACTTTACCAGCCACTACGGAACTCTACGGGCCCCTACGGAACCCTGCAGAACCCTCCAGAACCTTACAGAATCCCACGGATTCCTACAGACTCCTGCGGGCACTTACTCAACCCTAGAGGACCCTACGGAACACTACTGGCTCCTACGGTACTCCACAGGCCTCTAGGGAACCTACGAAGCTCTACGGAACCCTATGGATCCTTACGGAACAGTACGGGCCCCTTCAGACCTCTGCGGGCACTTATGGAAACCTACAGGACCCTACGGAACTGTACGAGACTCTACAGGCCCCTAGGGAACACCACAGGCCCCTACGGAACCGTATGAGACTCTACAGGCCCCTAGGGAACACCACAGGCCCCTACGGAACCCTACACAACCCTCTGGAAACTTATGGAACCCTACAAGCTCCTACCAACCCCTGCGAGCACTTACACAACCCTACAGGTCCCTACGGCAATCTACGGGACTCTATGGGCCCCTAGGGAACCCTATAGATTTCGATGGAACCCTATGAGGCCCTCTGGAACCCTACAGAATACTCCAGGACCCGACAGCACTCTACAAGACCCTTAGCAACACAACGGAACCTCACTAAAACCCTATGGGCTCCTACAGAACACTGTAGCCGCCTACGGAAACCTACAGACCCCTACAGAATACTACCAGCCACTACAGAAAAATATGGCCCCTACGGAACTCTACGGAACCTGGCAGAAACACTGTGCGCCCCTAGAGGCCCTTGCGGGCACTTGCAGAACTCTGCAGGAACCCACGGAACTTTATGGAACCCTACCAGCCCCTACGGAAGCCTAAAGACCCTTGCAGGCAGTTACGGAACGGTACAGGGCCCTAGGGAACTTTACCAGCCACTACGGAACTCTACGGGCCCCTACGGAACCCTGCAGAACCCTCCAGAACCTTACAGAATCCCACGGATTCCTACAGACTCCTGCGGGCACTTACTCAACCCTAGAGGACCCTACGGAACACTGCCAGCTCCTATGGAAGGAACCCTACGGGCCCCTACAGAACACTACTGGCTCCTGCGGTACTCCACAGGCCTCTAGGGAACCTACGAAGCTCTACGGAGCCCTATGGATCCTTACGGAACAGTACGGGCCCCTTCAGACCTCTGCGGGCGCTTATGGAAACCTACAGGACCCTACGGAACTGTACGAGACTCTACAGGCCCCTAGGGAACACCACAGGCCCCTACGGAACCGTACGAGACTCTACAGGCCCCTAGGGAACACCACAGGCCCCTACGGAACCCTACACAACCCTCTGGAAACTTATGGAACCCTACAAGCTCCTACCAACCCCTGCGAGCACTTACACAACCCTACAGGTCCCTACGGCAATCTACGGGACTCTATGGGCCCCTAGGGAACCCTACAGATTTCGACGGAACCCTACGAGCCCCTCTGGGACCCTACAGAGTACTCCAGGACCCAACAGCACTCTACAAGACCCTTAGCAACACAACGGAACCTCACTAAAACCCTATGGGCTCCTACAGAACACTGTAGGCGCCTACGGAAACCTACAGACCCCTACAGAATACTACCAGCCACTACAGAAAAATATGGCCC
Source organism: Numenius arquata (assembly GCF_964106895.1). Classification (NCBI taxonomy): domain Eukaryota; kingdom Metazoa; phylum Chordata; class Aves; order Charadriiformes; family Scolopacidae; genus Numenius; species Numenius arquata. The sequence goes on along the minus strand of NW_027415359.1, from coordinate 47,333 downwards.
CTACGGAACTCTACGGAACCTGGCAGAAACACTGTGCGCCCCTACAGGCCCTTGCGGGCACTTGCAGAACTCTGCAGGAACCCACGGAACTTTATGGAACCCTACCAGCCCCTACGGAAGCCTAAAGACCCTTGCAGGCAGTTACGGAACGGTACAGGGCCCTAGGGAACTTTACCAGCCACTACGGAACTCTACGGGCCCCTACGGAACCCTGCAGAACCCTCCAGAACCTTACAGAATCGCACGGATTCCTACAGACTCCTGCGGGCACTTACTCAACCCTAGAGGACCCTACGGAACACTACTGGCTCCTACGGTACTCCACAGGCCTCTAGGGAACCTACGAAGCTCTACGGAACCCTATGGATCCTTACGGAACAGTACGGGCCCCTTCAGACCTCTGCGGGCGCTTATGGAAACCTACAGGACCCTACCGAAACTGTACGAGACTCTACAGGCCCCTAGGGAACACCACAGGCCCCTACGGAACCCTACACAACCCTCCGGAAACATATGGCACCCTACAAGCTCCTACCAACCCCTGCGGGCACTTACACAACCCTACAGGCCCCTACGGAAATCTATGGGACTCTACGGGCCCCTAGGGAACCCTTCAGATTTCGACGGAACCCTACCAGCCCCTCTGGAACCCTACAGAATACTCCAGGACCCGACAGCACTCTACAAGACCCTTAGCAACACAACGGAACCTCACTAAAACCCTATGGGCTCCTACAGAATACTGCAGGTGCCTACGGAACCCTACAGACACCTACGGGCACTTACAGAACACTGCAGGCCCCTACGGAACCCTACAGGTCCATACAGAACCCCACAGGGCCCTACGGAACTTTACCAGCCACTACGGAACTCTACGGGCCCCTACGGAACCCTGCAGAACCCTCCGGAACCTTACAGAATCCCACAGACTCCTACAGACTTCTGCGGGCACTTAAACAACCCTAGAGGACCCTACGGAACACTGCCAGCCCCTATGGAAGGAACCCTACGGGCCCCTACAGAACACTACTGGCTCCTGCGGTACTCCACAGGCCTCTAGGGAACCTACGAAGCTCTACGGAGCCCTATGGATCCTTACGGAACAGTACGGGCCCCTTCAGACCTCTGCGGGCACTTATGGAAACCTACAGGACCCTACGGAACTGTACGAGACTCTACAGGCCCCTAGGGAACACCACAGGCCCCTACGGAACCGTATGAGACTCTACAGGCCCCTAGGGAACACCACAGGCCCCTACGGAACCCTACACAACCCTCTGGAAACTTATGGAACCCTACAAGCTCCTACCAACCCCTGCGAGCACTTACACAAAGCTACAGGTCCCTACGGAAATCTACGGGACTCCACGGGCCCCTAGGGAACCCTATAGATTTCGATGGAACCCTATGAGGCCCTCTGGAACCCTACAGAATACTCCAGGACCCGACAGCACTCTACAAGACCCTTAGCAACACAACGGAACCTCACTAAAACCCTATGGGCTCCTACAGAACACTGTAGGCGCCTACGGAAACCTACAGACCCCTACAGAATACTACCAGCCACTACAGAAAAATATGGCCCCTACGGAACTCTACGGAACCTGGCAGAAACACTGTGCGCCCCTACAGGCCCTAGCGGGCACTTGCAGAACTCTGCAGGAACCCACGGAACTTTATGGAACCCTACCAGCCCCTACGGAAGCCTAAAGACCCTTGCAGGCAGTTACGGAACGGTACAGGGCCCTAGGGAACTTTACCAGCCACTACGGAACTCTACGGGCCCCTACGGAACCCTGCAGAACCCTCCAGAACCTTACAGAATCCCACGGATTCCTACAGACTCCTGCGGGCACTTACTCAACCCTAGAGGACCCTACGGAACACTGCCAGCTCCTATGGAAGGAACCCTACGGGCCCCTACAGAACACTACTGGCTCCTGCGGTACTCCACAGGCCTCTAGGGAACCTACGAAGCTCTACGGAGCCCTATGGATCCTTACGGAACAGTACGGGCCCCTTCAGACCTCTGCGGGCGCTTATGGAAACCTACAGGACCCTACGGAACTGTATGAGACTCTACAGGCCCCTAGGGAACACCACAGGCCCCTACGGAACCGTACGAGACTCTACAGGCCCCTAGGGAACACCACAGGCCCCTACGGAACCCTACACAACCCTCTGGAAACTTATGGAACCCTACAAGCTCCTACCAACCCCTGCGAGCACTTACACAACCCTACAGGTCCCTACAGCAATCTACGGGACTCTATGGGCCCCTAGGGAACCCTACAGATTTCGACGGAACCCTACGAGCCCCTCTGGAACCCTACAGAATACTCCAGGACCCGACAGCACTCTACAAGACCCTTAGCAACACAACGGAACCTCACTAAAACCCTATGGGCTCCTACAGAACACTGTAGCCGCCTACGGAAACCTACAGACCCCTACAGAATACTACCAGCCACTACAGAAAAATATGGCCCCTACGGAACTCTACGGAACCTGGCAGAAACACTGTGGGCCCCTAGAGGCCCTTGCGGGCACTTGCAGAACTCTGCAGGAACCCACGGAACTTTATGGAACCCTACCAGCCCCTACGGAAGCCTAAAGACCCTTGCAGGCAGTTACGGAACGGTACAGGGCCCTAGGGAACTTTACCAGCCACTACGGAACTCTACGGGCCCCTACGGAACCCTGCAGAACCCTCCAGAACCTTACAGAATCCCACGGATTCCTACAGACTCCTGCGGGCACTTACTCAACCCTAGAGGACCCTACGGAACACTACTGGCTCCTACGGTACTCCACAGGCCTCTAGGGAACCTACGAAGCTCTACGGAACCCTATGGATCCTTACGGAACAGTACGGGCCCCTTCAGACCTCTGCGGGCACTTATGGAAACCTACAGGACCCTACGGAACTGTACGAGACTCTACAGGCCCCTAGGGAACACCACAGGCCCCTACGGAACCGTATGAGACTCTACAGGCCCCTAGGGAACACCACAGGCCCCTACGGAACCCTACACGACCCTCTGGAAACTTATGGAACCCTACAAGCTCCTACCAACCCCTGCGAGCACTTACACAACCCTACAGGTCCCTACGGCAATCTACGGGACTCTATGGGCCCCTAGGGAACCCTACAGATTTCGACGGAACCCTACGAGCCCCTCTGGAACCCTACAGAATACTCCAGGACCCGACAGCACTCTACAAGACCCTTAGCAACACAACGGAACCTCACTAAAACCCTATGGGCTCCTACAGAACACTGTAGGTGCCTACGGAAACCTACAGACCCCTACAGAATAGTACCAGCCACTACAGAAAAATATGGCCCCTACGGAACTCTACGGAACCTGGCAGAAACACTGTGGGCCCCTAGAGGCCCTTGCGGGCACTTGCAGAACTCTGCAGGAACCCATGGAACTTTATGGAACCCTACCAGCCCCTACGGAAGCCTAAAGACCCTTGCAGGCAGTTACGGAACGGTACAGGGCCCTAGGGAACTTTACCAGCCACTACGGAACTCTACGGGCCCCTACGGAACCCTGCAGAACCCTCCAGAACCTTACAGAATCCCACAGACTCCTACAGACTTCTGCGGGCACTTACACAACCCTACAGGTCCCTACGGCAATCTACGGGACTCTATGGGCCCCTAGGGAACCCTACAGATTTCGACGGAACCCTACGAGCCCCTCTGGGACCCTACAGAATACTCCAGGACCCAACAGCACTCTACAAGACCCTTAGCAACACAACGGAACCTCACTAAAACCCTATGGGCTCCTACAGAACACTGTAGCCGCCTACGGAAACCTACAGACCCCTACAGAATACTACCAGCCACTACAGAAAAATATGGCCCCTACGGAACTCTACGGAACCTGGCAGAAACACTGTGCGCCCCTAGAGGCCCTTGCGGGCACTTGCAGAACTCTGCAGGAACCCACGGAACTTTATGGAACCCTACCAGCCCCTACGGAAGCCTAAAGACCCTTGCAGGCAGTTACGGAACGGTACAGGGCCCTAGGGAACTTTACCAGCCACTACGGAACTCTACGGGCCCCTACGGAACCCTGCAGAACCCTCCAGAACCTTACAGAATCCCACGGATTCCTACAGACTCCTGCGGGCACTTACTCAACCCTAGAGGACCCTACGGAACACTACTGGCTCCTACGGTACTCCACAGGCCTCTAGGGAACCTACGAAGCTCTACGGAACCCTATGGATCCTTACGGAACAGTACGGGCCCCTTCAGACCTCTGCGGGCGCTTATGGAAACCTACAGGACCCTACCGAAACTGTACGAGACTCTACAGGCCCCTAGGGAACACCACAGGCCCCTACGGAACCCTACACAACCCTCCGGAAACATATGGCACCCTACAAGCTCCTACCAACCCCTGCGGGCACTTACACAACCCTACAGGCCCCTACGGAAATCTATGGGACTCTACGGGCCCCTAGGGAACCCTTCAGATTTCGACGGAACCCTACCAGCCCCTCTGGAACCCTACAGAATACTCCAGGACCCGACAGCACTCTACAAGACCCTTAGCAACACAACGGAACCTCACTAAAACCCTATGGGCTCCTACAGAATACTGCAGGTGCCTACGGAACCCTACAGACACCTACGGGCACTTACAGAACACTGCAGGCCCCTACGGAACCCTACAGGTCCATACAGAACCCCACAGGGCCCTACGGAACTTTACCAGCCACTACGGAACTCTACGGGCCCCTACGGAACCCTGCAGAACCCTCCGGAACCTTACAGAATCCCACAGACTCCTACAGACTTCTGCGGGCACTTAAACAACCCTAGAGGACCCTACGGAACACTGCCAGCCCCTATGGAAGGAACCCTACGGGCCCCTACAGAACACTACTGGCTCCTGCGGTACTCCACAGGCCTCTAGGGAACCTACGAAGCTCTACGGAGCCCTATGGATCCTTACGGAACAGTACGGGCCCCTTCAGACCTCTGCGGGCACTTATGGAAACCTACAGGACCCTACGGAACTGTACGAGACTCTACAGGCCCCTAGGGAACACCACAGGCCCCTACGGAACCGTATGAGACTCTACAGGCCCCTAGGGAACACCACAGGCCCCTACGGAACCCTACACAACCCTCTGGAAACTTATGGAACCCTACAAGCTCCTACCAACCCCTGCGAGCACTTACACAAAGCTACAGGTCCCTACGGAAATCTACGGGACTCCACGGGCCCCTAGGGAACCCTATAGATTTCGATGGAACCCTATGAGGCCCTCTGGAACCCTACAGAATACTCCAGGACCCGACAGCACTCTACAAGACCCTTAGCAACACAACGGAACCTCACTAAAACCCTATGGGCTCCTACAGAACACTGTAGGCGCCTACGGAAACCTACAGACCCCTACAGAATACTACCAGCCACTACAGAAAAATATGGCCCCTACGGAACTCTACGGAACCTGGCAGAAACACTGTGGGCCCCTACAGGCCCTAGCGGGCACTTGCAGAACTCTGCAGGAACCCACGGAACTTTATGGAACCCTACCAGCCCCTACGGAAGCCTAAAGACCCTTGCAGGCAGTTACGGAACGGTACAGGGCCCTAGGGAACTTTACCAGCCACTACGGAACTCTACGGGCCCCTACGGAACCCTGCAGAACCCTCCAGAACCTTACAGAATCCCACGGATTCCTACAGACTCCTGCGGGCACTTACTCAACCCTAGAGGACCCTACGGAACACTGCCAGCTCCTATGGAAGGAACCCTACGGGCCCCTACAGAACACTACTGGCACCTGCGGTACTCCACAGGCCTCTAGGGAACCTACAAAGCTCTACGGAGCCCTATGGATCCTTACGGAACAGTACGGGCCCCTTCAGACCTCTGCGGGCGCTTATGGAAACCTACAGGACCCTACCGAAACTGTACGAGACTCTACAGGCCCCTAGGGAACACCACAGGCCCCTACGGAACCCTACACAACCCTCCGGAAACATATGGCACCCTACAAGCTCCTACCAACCCCTGCGGGCACTTACACAACCCTACAGGCCCCTACGGAAATCTATGGGACTCTACGGGCCCCTAGGGAACCCTTCAGATTTCGACGGAACCCTACCAGCCCCTCTGGAACCCTACAGAATACTCCAGGACCCGACAGCACTCTACAAGACCCTTAGCAACACAACGGAACCTCACTAAAACCCTATGGGCTCCTACAGAATACTGCAGGTGCCTACGGAACCCTACAGACACCTACGGGCACTTACAGAACACTGCAGGCCCCTACGGAACCCTACAGGTCCATACAGAACCCCACAGGGCCCTACGGAACTTTACCAGCCACTACGGAACTCTACGGGCCCCTACGGAACCCTGCAGAACCCTCCGGAACCTTACAGAATCCCACAGACTCCTACAGACTTCTGCGGGCACTTAAACAACCCTAGAGGACCCTACGGAACACTGCCAGCCCCTATGGAAGGAACCCTACGGGCCCCTACAGAACACTACTGGCTCCTGCGGTACTCCACAGGCCTCTAGGGAACCTACGAAGCTCTACGGAGCCCTATGGATCCTTACGGAACAGTACGGGCCCCTTCAGACCTCTGCGGGCACTTATGGAAACCTACAGGACCCTACGGAACTGTACGAGACTCTACAGGCCCCTAGGGAACACCACAGGCCCCTACGGAACCGTATGAGACTCTACAGGCCCCTAGGGAACACCACAGGCCCCTACGGAACCCTACACAACCCTCTGGAAACTTATGGAACCCTACAAGCTCCTACCAACCCCTGCGAGCACTTACACAAAGCTACAGGTCCCTACGGAAATCTACGGGACTCCACGGGCCCCTAGGGAACCCTATAGATTTCGATGGAACCCTATGAGGCCCTCTGGAACCCTACAGAATACTCCAGGACCCGACAGCACTCTACAAGACCCTTAGCAACACAACGGAACCTCACTAAAACCCTATGGGCTCCTACAGAACACTGTAGGCGCCTACGGAAACCTACAGACCCCTACAGAATACTACCAGCCACTACAGAAAAATATGGCCCCTACGGAACTCTACGGAACCTGGCAGAAACACTGTGGGCCCCTACAGGCCCTAGCGGGCACTTGCAGAACTCTGCAGGAACCCACGGAACTTTATGGAACCCTACCAGCCCCTACGGAAGCCTAAAGACCCTTGCAGGCAGTTACGGAACGGTACAGGGCCCTAGGGAACTTTACCAGCCACTACGGAACTCTACGGGCCCCTACGGAACCCTGCAGAACCCTCCAGAACCTTACAGAATCCCACGGATTCCTACAGACTCCTGCGGGCACTTACTCAACCCTAGAGGACCCTACGGAACACTGCCAGCTCCTATGGAAGGAACCCTACGGGCCCCTACAGAACACTACTGGCTCCTGCGGTACTCCACAGGCCTCTAGGGAACCTACGAAGCTCTACGGAGCCCTATGGATCCTTACGGAACAGTACGGGCCCCTTCAGACCTCTGCGGGCGCTTATGGAAACCTACAGGACCCTACGGAACTGTATGAGACTCTACAGGCCCCTAGGGAACACCACAGGCCCCTACGGAACCGTACGAGACTCTACAGGCCCCTAGGGAACACCACAGGCCCCTACGGAACCCTACACAACCCTCTGGAAACTTATGGAACCCTACAAGCTCCTACCAACCCCTGCGAGCACTTACACAACCCTACAGGTCCCTACGGCAATCTACGGGACTCTATGGGCCCCTAGGGAACCCTACAGATTTCGACGGAACCCTACGAGCCCCTCTGGAACCCTACAGAATACTCCAGGACCCGACAGCACTCTACAAGACCCTTAGCAACACAACGGAACCTCACTAAAACCCTATGGGCTCCTACAGAACACTGTAGCCGCCTACGGAAACCTACAGACCCCTACAGAATACTACCAGCCACTACAGAAAAATATGGCCCCTACGGAACTCTACGGAACCTGGCAGAAACACTGTGGGCCCCTAGAGGCCCTTGCGGGCACTTGCAGAACTCTGCAGGAACCCACGGAACTTTATGGAACCCTACCAGCCCCTACGGAAGCCTAAAGACCCTTGCAGGCAGTTACGGAACGGTACAGGGCCCTAGGGAACTTTACCAGCCACTACGGAACTCTACGGGCCCCTACGGAACCCTGCAGAACCCTCCAGAACCTTACAGAATCCCACGGATTCCTACAGACTCCTGCGGGCACTTACTCAACCCTAGAGGACCCTACGGAACACTACTGGCTCCTACGGTACTCCACAGGCCTCTAGGGAACCTACGAAGCTCTACGGAACCCTATGGATCCTTACGGAACAGTACGGGCCCCTTCAGACCTCTGCGGGCACTTATGGAAACCTACAGGACCCTACGGAACTGTACGAGACTCTACAGGCCCCTAGGGAACACCACAGGCCCCTACGGAACCGTATGAGACTCTACAGGCCCCTAGGGAACACCACAGGCCCCTACGGAACCCTACACGACCCTCTGGAAACTTATGGAACCCTACAAGCTCCTACCAACCCCTGCGAGCACTTACACAACCCTACAGGTCCCTACGGCAATCTACGGGACTCTATGGGCCCCTAGGGAACCCTACAGATTTCGACGGAACCCTACGAGCCCCTCTGGAACCCTACAGAATACTCCAGGACCCGACAGCACTCTACAAGACCCTTAGCAACACAACGGAACCTCACTAAAACCCTATGGGCTCCTACAGAACACTGTAGGTGCCTACGGAAACCTACAGACCCCTACAGAATAGTACCAGCCACTACAGAAAAATATGGCCCCTACGGAACTCTACGGAACCTGGCAGAAACACTGTGGGCCCCTAGAGGCCCTTGCGGGCACTTGCAGAACTCTGCAGGAACCCATGGAACTTTATGGAACCCTACCAGCCCCTACGGAAGCCTAAAGACCCTTGCAGGCAGTTACGGAACGGTACAGGGCCCTAGGGAACTTTACCAGCCACTACGGAACTCTACGGGCCCCTACGGAACCCTGCAGAACCCTCCAGAACCTTACAGAATCCCACAGACTCCTACAGACTTCTGCGGGCACTTACACAACCCTACAGGTCCCTACGGCAATCTACGGGACTCTATGGGCCCCTAGGGAACCCTACAGATTTCGACGGAACCCTACGAGCCCCTCTGGGACCCTACAGAATACTCCAGGACCCAACAGCACTCTACAAGACCCTTAGCAACACAACGGAACCTCACTAAAACCCTATGGGCTCCTACAGAACACTGTAGCCGCCTACGGAAACCTACAGACCCCTACAGAATACTACCAGCCACTACAGAAAAATATGGCCCCTACGGAACTCTACGGAACCTGGCAGAAACACTGTGCGCCCCTACAGGCCCTTGCGGGCACTTGCAGAACTCTGCAGGAACCCACGGAACTTTATGGAACCCTACCAGCCCCTACGGAAGCCTAAAGACCCTTGCAGGCAGTTACGGAACGGTACAGGGCCCTAGGGAACTTTACCAGCCACTACGGAACTCTACGGGCCCCTACGGAACCCTGCAGAACCCTCCAGAACCTTACAGAATCCCACGGATTCCTACAGACTCCTGCGGGCACTTACTCAACCCTAGAGGACCCTACGGAACACTACTGGCTCCTACGGTACTCCACAGGCCTCTAGGGAACCTACGAAGCTCTACGGAACCCTATGGATCCTTACGGAACAGTACGGGCCCCTTCAGACCTCTGCGGGCACTTATGGAAACCTACAGGACCCTACGGAACTGTACGAGACTCTACAGGCCCCTAGGGAACACCACAGGCCCCTACGGAACCGTATGAGACTCTACAGGCCCCTAGGGAACACCACAGGCCCCTACGGAACCCTACACAACCCTCTGGAAACTTATGGAACCCTACAAGCTCCTACCAACCCCTGCGAGCACTTACACAACCCTACAGGTCCCTACGGAAATCTACGGGACTCTATGGGCCCCTAGGGAACCCTATAGATTTCGATGGAACCCTATGAGGCCCTCTGGAACCCTACAGAATACTCCAGGACCCGACAGCACTCTACAAGACCCTTAGCAACACAACGGAACCTCACTAAAACCCTATGGGCTCCTACAGAACACTGTAGCCGCCTACGGAAACCTACAGACCCCTACAGAATACTACCAGCCACTACAGAAAAATATGGCCCCTACGGAACTCTACGGAACCTGGCAGAAACACTGTGCGCCCCTACAGGCCCTTGCGGGCACTTGCAGAACTCTGCAGGAACCCACGGAACTTTATGGAACCCTCCCAGCCCCTACGGAAGCCTAAAGACCCTTGCAGGCAGTTACGGAACGGTACAGGGCCCTAGGGAACTTTACCAGCCACTACGGAACTCTACGGGCCCCTACGGAACCCTGCAGAACCCTCCAGAACCTTACAGAATCCCACGGATTCCTACAGACTCCTGCGGGCACTTACTCAACCCTAGAGGACCCTACGGAACACTGCCAGCTCCTATGGAAGGAACCCTACGGGCCCCTACAGAACACTACTGGCTCCTGCGGTACTCCACAGGCCTCTAGGGAACCTACGAAGCTCTACGGAGCCCTATGGATCCTTACGGAACAGTACGGGCCCCTTCAGACCTCTGCGGGCGCTTATGGAAACCTACAGGACCCTACGGAACTGTACGAGACTCTACAGGCCCCTAGGGAACACCACAGGCCCCTACGGAACCGTACGAGACTCTACAGGCCCCTAGGGAACACCACAGGCCCCTACGGAACCCTACACAACCCTCTGGAAACTTATGGAACCCTACAAGCTCCTACCAACCCCTGCGAGCACTTACACAACCCTACAGGTCCCTACGGCAATCTACGGGACTCTATGGGCCCCTAGGGAACCCTACAGATTTCGACGGAACCCTACGAGCCCCTCTGGGACCCTACAGAATACTCCAGGACCCAACAGCACTCTACAAGACCCTTAGCAACACAACGGAACCTCACTAAAACCCTATGGGCTCCTACAGAACACTGTAGGCGCCTACGGAAACCTACAGACCCCTACAGAATACTACCAGCCACTACAGAAAAATATGGCCCCTACGGAACTCTACGGAACCTGGCAGAAACACTGTGGGCCCCTACAGGCCCTTGCGGGCACTTGCAGAACTCTGCAGGAACCCACGGAACTTTATGGAACCCTACCAGCCCCTACGGAAGCCTAAAGACCCTTGCAGGCAGTTACGGAACGGTACAGGGCCCTAGGGAACTTTACCAGCCACTACGGAACTCTACGGGCCCCTACGGAACCCTGCAGAACCCTCCAGAACCTTACAGAATCCCACGGATTCCTACAGACTCCTGCGGGCACTTACTCAACCCTAGAGGACCCTACGGAACACTACTGGCTCCTACGGTACTCCACAGGCCTCTAGGGAACCTACGAAGCTCTACGGAACCCTATGGATCCTTACGGAACAGTACGGGCCCCTTCAGACCTCTGCGGGCACTTATGGAAACCTACAGGACCCTACGGAACTGTACGAGACTCTACAGGCCCCTAGGGAACACCACAGGCCCCTACGGAACCGTATGAGACTCTACAGGCCCCTAGGGAACACCACAGGCCCCTACGGAACCCTACACGACCCTCTGGAAACTTATGGAACCCTACAAGCTCCTACCAACCCCTGCGAGCACTTACACAACCCTACAGGTCCCTACGGCAATCTACGGGACTCTATGGGCCCCTAGGGAACCCTACAGATTTCGACGGAACCCTACGAGCCCCTCTGGAACCCTACAGAATACTCCAGGACCCGACAGCACTCTACAAGACCCTTAGCAACACAACGGAACCTCACTAAAACCCTATGGGCTCCTACAGAACACTGTAGGTGCCTACGGAAACCTACAGACCCCTACAGAATAGTACCAGCCACTACAGAAAAATATGGCCCCTACGGAACTCTACGGAACCTGGCAGAAACACTGTGGGCCCCTAGAGGCCCTTGCGGGCACTTGCAGAACTCTGCAGGAACCCATGGAACTTTATGGAACCCTACCAGCCCCTACGGAAGCCTAAAGACCCTTGCAGGCAGTTACGGAACGGTACAGGGCCCTAGGGAACTTTACCAGCCACTACGGAACTCTACGGGCCCCTACGGAACCCTGCAGAACCCTCCAGAACCTTACAGAATCCCACAGACTCCTACAGACTTCTGCGGGCACTTACACAACCCTACAGGTCCCTACGGCAATCTACGGGACTCTATGGGCCCCTAGGGAACCCTACAGATTTCGACGGAACCCTACGAGCCCCTCTGGGACCCTACAGAATACTCCAGGACCCAACAGCACTCTACAAGACCCTTAGCAACACAACGGAACCTCACTAAAACCCTATGGGCTCCTACAGAACACTGTAGGCGCCTACGGAAACCTACAGACCCCTACAGAATACTACCAGCCACTACAGAAAAATATGGCCCCTACGGAACTCTACGGAACCTGGCAGAAACACTGTGCGCCCCTACAGGCCCTTGCGGGCACTTGCAGAACTCTGCAGGAACCCACGGAACTTTATGGAACCCTACCAGCCCCTACGGAAGCCTAAAGACCCTTGCAGGCAGTTACGGAACGGTACAGGGCCCTAGGGAACTTTACCAGCCACTACGGAACTCTACGGGCCCCTACGGAACCCTGCAGAACCCTCCAGAACCTTACAGAATCCCACGGATTCCTACAGACTCCTGCGGGCACTTACTCAACCCTAGAGGACCCTACGGAACACTACTGGCTCCTACGGTACTCCACAGGCCTCTAGGGAACCTACGAAGCTCTACGGAACCCTATGGATCCTTACGGAACAGTACGGGCCCCTTCAGACCTCTGCGGGCACTTATGGAAACCTACAGGACCCTACGGAACTGTACGAGACTCTACAGGCCCCTAGGGAACACCACAGGCCCCTACGGAACCGTATGAGACTCTACAGGCCCCTAGGGAACACCACAGGCCCCTACGGAACCCTACACAACCCTCTGGAAACTTATGGAACCCTACAAGCTCCTACCAACCCCTGCGAGCACTTACACAACCCTACAGGTCCCTACGGAAATCTACGGGACTCTATGGGCCCCTAGGGAACCCTATAGATTTCGATGGAACCCTATGAGGCCCTCTGGAACCCTACAGAATACTCCAGGACCCGACAGCACTCTACAAGACCCTTAGCAACACAACGGAACCTCACTAAAACCCTATGGGCTCCTACAGAACACTGTAGCCGCCTACGGAAACCTACAGACCCCTACAGAATACTACCAGCCACTACAGAAAAATATGGCCCCTACGGAACTCTACGGAACCTGGCAGAAACACTGTGCGCCCCTACAGGCCCTTGCGGGCACTTGCAGAACTCTGCAGGAACCCACGGAACTTTATGGAACCCTCCCAGCCCCTACGGAAGCCTAAAGACCCTTGCAGGCAGTTACGGAACGGTACAGGGCCCTAGGGAACTTTACCAGCCACTACGGAACTCTACGGGCCCCTACGGAACCCTGCAGAACCCTCCAGAACCTTACAGAATCCCACGGATTCCTACAGACTCCTGCGGGCACTTACTCAACCCTAGAGGACCCTACGGAACACTGCCAGCTCCTATGGAAGGAACCCTACGGGCCCCTACAGAACACTACTGGCTCCTGCGGTACTCCACAGGCCTCTAGGGAACCTACGAAGCTCTACGGAGCCCTATGGATCCTTACGGAACAGTACGGGCCCCTTCAGACCTCTGCGGGCGCTTATGGAAACCTACAGGACCCTACGGAACTGTACGAGACTCTACAGGCCCCTAGGGAACACCACAGGCCCCTACGGAACCGTACGAGACTCTACAGGCCCCTAGGGAACACCACAGGCCCCTACGGAACCCTACACAACCCTCTGGAAACTTATGGAACCCTACAAGCTCCTACCAACCCCTGCGAGCACTTACACAACCCTACAGGTCCCTACGGCAATCTACGGGACTCTATGGGCCCCTAGGGAACCCTACAGATTTCGACGGAACCCTACGAGCCCCTCTGGGACCCTACAGAATACTCCAGGACCCAACAGCACTCTACAAGACCCTTAGCAACACAACGGAACCTCACTAAAACCCTATGGGCTCCTACAGAACACTGTAGGCGCCTACGGAAACCTACAGACCCCTACAGAATACTACCAGCCACTACAGAAAAATATGGCCCCTACGGAACTCTACGGAACCTGGCAGAAACACTGTGGGCCCCTACAGGCCCTTGCGGGCACTTGCAGAACTCTGCAGGAACCCACGGAACTTTATGGAACCCTACCAGCCCCTACGGAAGCCTAAAGACCCTTGCAGGCAGTTACGGAACGGTACAGGGCCCTAGGGAACTTTACCAGCCACTACGGAACTCTACGGGCCCCTACGGAACCCTGCAGAACCCTCCAGAACCTTACAGAATCCCACGGATTCCTACAGACTCCTGCGGGCACTTACTCAACCCTAGAGGACCCTACGGAACACTACTGGCTCCTACGGTACTCCACAGGCCTCTAGGGAACCTACGAAGCTCTACGGAACCCTATGGATCCTTACGGAACAGTACGGGCCCCTTCAGACCTCTGCGGGCACTTATGGAAACCTACAGGACCCTACGGAACTGTACGAGACTCTACAGGCCCCTAGGGAACACCACAGGCCCCTACGGAACCGTATGAGACTCTACAGGCCCCTAGGGAACACCACAGGCCCCTACGGAACCCTACACAACCCTCTGGAAACTTATGGAACCCTACAAGCTCCTACCAACCCCTGCGAGCACTTACACAACCCTACAGGTCCCTACGGAAATCTACGGGACTCTATGGGCCCCTAGGGAACCCTATAGATTTCGATGGAACCCTATGAGGCCCTCTGGAACCCTACAGAATACTACAGGACCCGACAGCACTCTACAAGACCCTTAGCAACACAACGGAACCTCACTAAAACCCTATGGGCTCCTACAGAACACTGTAGCCGCCTACGGAAACCTACAGACCCCTACAGAATACTACCAGCCACTACAGAAAAATATGGCCCCTACGGAACTCTACGGAACCTGGCAGAAACACTGTGCGCCCCTACAGGCCCTTGCGGGCACTTGCAGAACTCTGCAGGAACCCACGGAACTTTATGGAACCCTACCAGCCCCTACGGAAGCCTAAAGACCCTTGCAGGCAGTTACGGAACGGTACAGGGCCCTAGGGAACTTTACCAGCCACTACGGAACTCTACGGGCCCCTACGGAACCCTGCAGAACCCTCCAGAACCTTACAGAATCCCACGGATTCCTACAGACTCCTGCGGGCACTTACTCAACCCTAGAGGACCCTACGGAACACTGCCAGCTCCTATGGAAGGAACCCTACGGGCCCCTACAGAACACTACTGGCTCCTGCGGTACTCCACAGGCCTCTAGGGAACCTACAAAGCTCTACGGAGCCCTATGGATCCTTACGGAACAGTACGGGCCCCTTCAGACCTCTGCGGGCGCTTATGGAAACCTACAGGACCCTACGGAACTGTACGAGACTCTACAGGCCCCTAGGGAACACCACAGGCCCCTACGGAACCGTACGAGACTCTACAGGCCCCTAGGGAACACCACAGGCCCCTACGGAACCCTACACAACCCTCTGGAAACTTATGGAACCCTACAAGCTCCTACCAACCCCTGCGAGCACTTACACAACCCTACAGGTCCCTACGGAAATCTACGGGACTCTATGGGCCCCTAGGGAACCCTACAGATTTCGACGGAACCCTACGAGCCCCTCTGGGACCCTACAGAATACTCCAGGACCCGACAGCACTCTACAAGACCCTTAGCAACACAACGGAACCTCACTAAAACCCTATGGGCTCCTACAGAACACTGTAGGCGCCTACGGAAACCTACAGACCCCTACAGAATACTACCAGCCACTACAGAAAAATATGGCCCCTACGGAACTCTACGGAACCTGGCAGAAACACTGTGCGCCCCTACAGGCCCTTGCGGGCACTTGCAGAACTCTGCAGGAACCCACGGAACTTTATGGAACCCTACCAGCCCCTACGGAAGCCTAAAGACCCTTGCAGGCAGTTACGGAACGGTACAGGGCCCTAGGGAACTTTACCAGCCACTACGGAACTCTACGGGCCCCTACGGAACCCTGCAGAACCCTCCAGAACCTTACAGAATCGCACGGATTCCTACAGACTCCTGCGGGCACTTACTCAACCCTAGAGGACCCTACGGAACACTACTGGCTCCTACGGTACTCCACAGGCCTCTAGGGAACCTACGAAGCTCTACGGAACCCTATGGATCCTTACGGAACAGTACGGGCCCCTTCAGACCTCTGCGGGCGCTTATGGAAACCTACAGGACCCTACCCAAACTGTACGAGACTCTACAGGCCCCTAGGGAACACCACAGGCCCCTACGGAACCCTACACAACCCTACGGAAACATATGGCACCCTACAAGCTCCTACCAACCCCTGCGGGCACTTACACAACCCTACAGGCCCCTACGGAAATCTATGGGACGCCACGGGCCCCTAGGGAACCCTTCAGATTTCGACGGAACCCTACCAGCCCCTCTGGAACCCTACAGAATACTCCAGGACCCGACAGCACTCTACAAGACCCTTAGCAACACAACGGAACCTCACTAAAACCCTATGGGCTCCTACAGAATACTGCAGGTGCCTACGGAACCCTACAGACACCTACGGGCACTTACAGAACACTGCAGGCCCCTACGGAACCCTACAGGTCCATACAGAACCCCACAGGGCCCTACGGAACTTTACCAGCCACTACGGAACTCTACGGGCCCCTACGGAACCCTGCAGAACCCTCCGGAACCTTACAGAATCCCACAGACTCCTACAGACTTCTGCGGGCACTTAAACAACCCTAGAGGACCCTACGGAACACTGCCAGCCCCTATGGAAGGAACCCTACGGGCCCCTACAGAACACTACTGGCTCCTGCGGTACTCCACAGGCCTCTAGGGAACCTACGAAGCTCTACGGAACCCTATGGATCCTTACGGAACAGTACGGGCCCCTTCAGACCTCTGCGGGCACTTATGGAAACCTACAGGACCCTACGGAACTGTACGAGACTCTACAGGCCCCTAGGGAACACCACAGGCCCCTACGGAACCGTATGAGACTCTACAGGCCCCTAGGGAACACCACAGGCCCCTACGGAACCCTACACGACCCTCTGGAAACTTATGGAACCCTACAAGCTCCTACCAACCCCTGCGAGCACTTACACAACCCTACAGGTCCCTACGGCAATCTACGGGACTCTATGGGCCCCTAGGGAACCCTACAGATTTCGACGGAACCCTACGAGCCCCTCTGGAACCCTACAGAATACTCCAGGACCCGACAGCACTCTACAAGACCCTTAGCAACACAACGGAACCTCACTAAAACCCTATGGGCTCCTACAGAACACTGTAGGTGCCTACGGAAACCTACAGACCCCTACAGAATACTACCAGCCACTACAGAAAAATATGGCCCCTACGGAACTCTACGGAACCTGGCAGAAACACTGTGGGCCCCTACAGGCCCTTGCGGGCACTTGCAGAACTCTGCAGGAACCCATGGAACTTTATGGAACCCTACCACCCCTACGGAAGCCTAAAGACCCTTGCAGGCAGTTACGGAACGGTACAGGGCCCTAGGGAACTTTACCAGCCACTACGGAACTCTACGGGCCCCTACGGAACCCTGCAGAACCCTCCAGAACCTTACAGAATCCCACGGATTCCTACAGACTCCTGCGGGCACTTAAACAACCCTAGAGGACCCTACGGAACACTACTGGCTCCTACGGTACTCCACAGGCCTCTAGGTAACCTACGAAGCTCTACGGAACCCTATGGATCCTTACGGAACAGTACGGGCCCCTTCAGACCTCTGCGGGCACTTATGGAAACCTACAGGACCCTACGGAACTGTACGAGACTCTACAGGCCCCTAGGGAACACCACAGGCCCCTACGGAACCGTATGAGACTCTGCAGGCCCCTAGGGAACACCACAGGCCACTACGGAACCCTACACAACCCTCTGGAAACTTATGGAACCCTACAAGCTCCTACCAACCCCTGCGAGCACTTACACAACCCTACAGGTCCCTACGGAAATCTACGGGACTCTATGGGCCCCTAGGGAACCCTATAGATTTCGATGGAACCCTAGTAGGCCCTCTGGAACCCTACAGAATACTCCAGGACCCGACAGCACTCTACAAGACCCTTAGCAACACAACGGAACCTCACTAAAACCCTATGGGCTCCTACAGAACACTGTAGGTGCCTACGGAAACCTACAGACCCCTACAGAATACTACCAGCCACTACAGAAAAATATGGCCCCTACGGAACTCTACGGAACCTGGCAGAAACACTGTGGGCCCCTACAGGCCCTTGCGGGCACTTGCAGAACTCTGCAGGAACCCATGGAACTTTATGGAACCCTACCACCCCTACGGAAGCCTAAAGACCCTTGCAGGCAGTTACGGAACGGTACAGGGCCCTAGGGAACTTTACCAGCCACTACGGAACTCTACGGGCCCCTACGGAACCCTGCAGAACCCTCCAGAACCTTACAGAATCCCACGGATTCCTACAGACTCCTGCGGGCACTTAAACAACCCTAGAGGACCCTACGGAACACTACTGGCTCCTACGGTACTCCACAGGCCTCTAGGTAACCTACGAAGCTCTACGGAACCCTATGGATCCTTACGGAACAGTACGGGCCCCTTCAGACCTCTGCGGGCACTTATGGAAACCTACAGGACCCTACGGAACTGTACGAGACTCTACAGGCCCCTAGGGAACACCACAGGCCCCTACGGAACCGTATGAGACTCTGCAGGCCCCTAGGGAACACCACAGGCCACTACGGAACCCTACACAACCCTCTGGAAACTTATGGAACCCTACAAGCTCCTACCAACCCCTGCGAGCACTTACACAACCCTACAGGTCCCTACGGAAATCTACGGGACTCTATGGGCCCCTAGGGAACCCTATAGATTTCGATGGAACCCTAGTAGGCCCTCTGGAACCCTACAGAATACTCCAGGACCCGACAGCACTCTACAAGACCCTTAGCAACACAACGGAACCTCACTAAAACCCTATGGGCTCCTACAGAACACTGCAGGTGCCTATGGAACCCTACAGACACCTGCGGGCACTTACGGAACCCTGCAGGCCCCTACGGAACCCTAGAGGTCCATACAGAACCCCACAGGGCCCTATGGAAATTTACCAGCCACTACGGAACTCTACGGGTCCCTACGGAACCCTGCAGAACCCTCCGGAACCTTACAGAATCCCACAGACTCCTACAGACTTCTGCGGGCACTTACACAACCCTACAGGTCCCTACGGAAATCTACGGGACTCTATGGGCCCCTAGGGAACCCTATAGATTTCGATGGAACCCTACGAGCCCCTCTGGAACCCTACAGAATACTCCAGGACCCGACAGCACTCTACAAGACCCTTAGCAACACAACGGAACCTCACTAAAACCCTATGGGCTCCTACAGAACACTGTAGCCGCCTACGGAAACCTACAGACCCCTACAGAATACTACCAGCCACTACAGAAAAATATGGCCCCTACGGAACTCTACGGAACCTGGCAGAAACACTGTGCGCCCCTACAGGCCCTTGCGGGCACTTGCAGAACTCTGCAGGAACCCACGGAACTTTATGGAACCCTACCAGCCCCTACGGAAGCCTAAAGACCCTTGCAGGCAGTTACGGAACGGTACAGGGCCCTAGGGAACTTTACCAGCCACTACGGAACTCTACGGGCCCCTACGGAACCCTGCAGAACCCTCCAGAACCTTACAGAATCCCACGGATTCCTACAGACTCCTGCGGGCACTTACTCAACCCTAGAGGACCCTACGGAACACTGCCAGCTCCTATGGAAGGAACCCTACGGGCCCCTACAGAACACTACTGGCACCTGCGGTACTCCACAGGCCTCTAGGGAACCTACAAAGCTCTACGGAGCCCTATGGATCCTTACGGAACAGTACGGGCCCCTTCAGACCTCTGCGGGCGCTTATGGAAACCTACAGGACCCTACGGAACTGTACGAGACTCTACAGGCCCCTAGGGAACACCACAGGCCCCTACGGAACCGTACGAAACTCTACAGGCCCCTAGGGAACACCACAGGCCCCTACGGAACCCTACACAACCCTCTGGAAACTTATGGAACCCTACAAGCTCCTACCAACCCCTGCGAGCACTTACACAACCCTACAGGTCCCTACGGCAAT
The DNA here is from genome assembly GCF_964106895.1 of Numenius arquata. Taxonomy (NCBI): domain Eukaryota; kingdom Metazoa; phylum Chordata; class Aves; order Charadriiformes; family Scolopacidae; genus Numenius; species Numenius arquata. The sequence continues at coordinate 26,883 of NW_027415359.1, read as the reverse complement.
CTACGGGACTCTATGGGCCCCTAGGGAACCCTACAGATTTCGACGGAACCCTACGAGCCCCTCTGGGACCCTACAGAATACTCCAGGACCCAACAGCACTCTACAAGACCCTTAGCAACACAACGGAACCTCACTAAAACCCTATGGGCTCCTACAGAACACTGTAGCCGCCTACGGAAACCTACAGACCCCTACAGAATACTACCAGCCACTACAGAAAAATATGGCCCCTACGGAACTCTACGGAACCTGGCAGAAACACTGTGGGGCCCTAGAGGCCCTTGCGGGCACTTGCAGAACTCTGCAGGAACCCACGGAACTTTATGGAACCCTACCAGCCCCTACGGAAGCCTAAAGACCCTTGCAGGCAGTTACGGAACGGTACAGGGCCCTAGGGAACTTTACCAGCCACTACGGAACTCTACGGGCCCCTACGGAACCCTGCAGAACCCTCCAGAACCTTACAGAATCCCACGGATTCCTACAGACTCCTGCGGGCACTTACTCAACCCTAGAGGACCCTACGGAACACTACTGGCTCCTACGGTACTCCACAGGCCTCTAGGGAACCTACGAAGCTCTACGGAACCCTATGGATCCTTACGGAACAGTACGGGCCCCTTCAGACCTCTGCGGGCACTTATGGAAACCTACAGGACCCTACGGAACTGTACGAGACTCTACAGGCCCCTAGGGAACACCACAGGCCCCTACGGAACCGTATGAGACTCTACAGGCCCCTAGGGAACACCACAGGCCCCTACGGAACCCTACACAACCCTCTGGAAACTTATGGAACCCTACAAGCTCCTACCAACCCCTGCGAGCACTTACACAACCCTACAGGTCCCTACGGAAATCTACGGGACTCTATGGGCCCCTAAGGAACCCTATAGATTTCGATGGAACCCTATGAGGCCCTCTGGAACCCTACAGAATACTCCAGGACCCGACAGCACTCTACAAGACCCTTAGCAACACAACGGAACCTCACTAAAACCCTATGGGCTCCTACAGAACACTGTAGCCGCCTACGGAAACCTACAGACCCCTACAGAATACTACCAGCCACTACAGAAAAATATGGCCCCTACGGAACTCTACGGAACCTGGCAGAAACACTGTGCGCCCCTACAGGCCCTTGCGGGCACTTGCAGAACTCTGCAGGAACCCACGGAACTTTATGGAACCCTACCAGCCCCTACGGAAGCCTAAAGACCCTTGCAGGCAGTTACGGAACGGTACAGGGCCCTAGGGAACTTTACCAGCCACTACGGAACTCTACGGGCCCCTACGGAACCCTGCAGAACCCTCCAGAACCTTACAGAATCCCACGGATTCCTACAGACTCCTGCGGGCACTTACTCAACCCTAGAGGACCCTACGGAACACTGCCAGCTCCTATGGAAGGAACCCTACGGGCCCCTACAGAACACTACTGGCTCCTGCGGTACTCCACAGGCCTCTAGGGGCCTCTAGGGAACCTACAAAGCTCTACGGAGCCCTATGGATCCTTACGGAACAGTACGGGCCCCTTCAGACCTCTGCGGGCGCTTATGGAAACCTACAGGACCCTACGGAACTGTACGAGACTCTACAGGCCCCTAGGGAACACCACAGGCCCCTACGGAACCGTACGAGACTCTACAGGCCCCTAGGGAACACCACAGGCCCCTACGGAACCCTACACAACCCTCTGGAAACTTATGGAACCCTACAAGCTCCTACCAACCCCTGCGAGCACTTACACAACCCTACAGGTCCCTACGGAAATCTACGGGACTCTATGGGCCCCTAGGGAACCCTACAGATTTCGACGGAACCCTACGAGCCCCTCTGGGACCCTACAGAATACTCCAGGACCCAACAGCACTCTACAAGACCCTTAGCAACACAACGGAACCTCACTAAAACCCTATGGGCTCCTACAGAACACTGTAGGCGCCTACGGAACCCTACAGACCCCTACAGAATACTACCAGCCACTACAGAAAAATATGGCCCCTACGGAACTCTACGGAACCTGGCAGAAACACTGTGCGCCCCTACAGGCCCTTGCGGGCACTTGCAGAACTCTGCAGGAACCCACGGAACTTTATGGAACCCTACCAGCCCCTACGGAAGCCTAAAGACCCTTGCAGGCAGTTACGGAACGGTACAGGGCCCTAGGGAACTTTACCAGCCACTACGGAACTCTACGGGCCCCTACGGAACCCTGCAGAACCCTCCAGAACCTTACAGAATCCCACGGATTCCTACAGACTCCTGCGGGCACTTACTCAACCCTAGAGGACCCTACGGAACACTACTGGCTCCTACGGTACTCCACAGGCCTCTAGGGAACCTACGAAGCTCTACGGAACCCTATGGATCCTTACGGAACAGTACGGGCCCCTTCAGACCTCTGCGGGCACTTATGGAAACCTACAGGACCCTACGGAACTGTACGAGACTCTACAGGCCCCTAGGGAACACCACAGGCCCCTACGGAACCGTATGAGACTCTACAGGCCCCTAGGGAACACCACAGGCCCCTACGGAACCCTACACAACCCTCTGGAAACTTATGGAACCCTACAAGCTCCTACCAACCCCTGCGAGCACTTACACAACCCTACAGGTCCCTACGGAAATCTACGGGACTCTATGGGCCCCTAGGGAACCCTATAGATTTCGATGGAACCCTATGAGGCCCTCTGGAACCCTACAGAATACTCCAGGACCCGACAGCACTCTACAAGACCCTTAGCAACACAACGGAACCTCACTAAAACCCTATGGGCTCCTACAGAACACTGTAGCCGCCTACGGAAACCTACAGACCCCTACAGAATACTACCAGCCACTACAGAAAAATATGGCCCCTACGGAACTCTACGGAACCTGGCAGAAACACTGTGCGCCCCTACAGGCCCTTGCGGGCACTTGCAGAACTCTGCAGGAACCCACGGAACTTTATGGAACCCTACCAGCCCCTACGGAAGCCTAAAGACCCTTGCAGGCAGTTACGGAACGGTACAGGGCCCTAGGGAACTTTACCAGCCACTACGGAACTCTACGGGCCCCTACGGAACCCTGCAGAACCCTCCAGAACCTTACAGAATCCCACGGATTCCTACAGACTCCTGCGGGCACTTACTCAACCCTAGAGGACCCTACGGAACACTACTGGCTCCTACGGTACTCCACAGGCCTCTAGGGAACCTACGAAGCTCTACGGAACCCTATGGATCCTTACGGAACAGTACGGGCCCCTTCAGACCTCTGCGGGCACTTATGGAAACCTACAGGACCCTACGGAACTGTACGAGACTCTACAGGCCCCTAGGGAACACCACAGGCCCCTACGGAACCGTACGAGACTCTACAGGCCCCTAGGGAACACCACAGGCCCCTACGGAACCCTACACAACCCTCTGGAAACTTATGGAACCCTACAAGCTCCTACCAACCCCTGCGAGCACTTACACAACCCTACAGGTCCCTACGGAAATCTACGGGACTCTACGGGCCCCTAGGGAACCCTATAGATTTCGATGGAACCCTATGAGGCCCTCTGGAACCCTACAGAATACTCCAGGACCCGACAGCACTCTACAAGACCCTTAGCAACACAACGGAACCTCACTAAAACCCTATGGGCTCCTACAGAACACTGCAGGTGCCTACGGAACCCTACAGACCCCTACGGAACCCTACAGGTCCATACAGAACCCCACAGGGCCCTACGGAACTTTACCAGCCACTACGGAACTCTACGGGCCCCTACGGAACCCTGCAGAACCCTCCGGAACCTTACAGAATCCCACAGACTCCTACAGACTTCTGCGGGCACTTACACAACCCTACAGGTCCCTACGGAAATCTACGGGACTCTATGGGCCCCTAGGGAACCCTACAGATTTCGATGGAACCCTACGAGCCCCTCTGGAACCCTACAGAATACTCCAGGACCCGACAGCACTCTACAAGACCCTTAGCAACACAACGGAACCTCACTAAAACCCTATGGGCTCCTACAGAACACTGTAGGCGCCTACGGAAACCTACAGACCCCTACAGAATACTACCAGCCACTGCAGAAAAATATGGCCCCTACGGAACTCTACGGAACCTGGCAGAAACACTGTGCGCCCCTAGAGGCCCTTGCGGGCACTTGCAGAACTCTGCAGGAACCCACGGAACTTTATGGAACCCTACCAGCCCCTACGGAAGCCTAAAGACCCTTGCAGGCAGTTACGGAACGGTACAGGGCCCTAGGGAACTTTACCAGCCACTACGGAACTCTACGGGCCCCTACGGAACCCTGCAGAACCCTCCAGAACCTTACAGAATCCCACGGATTCCTACAGACTCCTGCGGGCACTTACTCAACCCTAGAGGACCCTACGGAACACTGCCAGCCCCTATGGAAGGAACCCTACGGGCCCCTACAGAACACTACTGGCTCCTGCGGTACTCCACAGGCCTCTAGGGAACCTACGAAGCTCTACGGAGCCCTATGGATCCTTACGGAACAGTACGGGCCCCTTCAGACCTCTGCGGGCGCTTATGGAAACCTACAGGACCCTACGGAACTGTACGAGACTCTACAGGCCCCTAGGGAACACCACAGGCCCCTACGGAACCGTACGAGACTCTACAGGCCCTTAGGGAACACCACAGGCCCCTATGGAACCCTACACAACCCTCTGGAAACTTATGGAACCCTACAAGCTCCTACCAACCCCTGCGAGCACTTACACAACCCTACAGGTCCCTACAGCAATCTACGGGACTCTATGGGCCCCTAGGGAACCCTACAGATTTCGACGGAACCCTACGAGCCCCTCTGGAACCCTACAGAATACTCCAGGACCCGACAGCACTCTACAAGACCCTTAGCAACACAACGGAACCTCACTAAAACCCTATGGGCTCCTACAGAACACTGTAGGCGCCTACGGAAACCTACAGACCCCTACAGAATACTACCAGCCACTACAGAAAAATATGGCCCCTACGGAACTCTACGGAACCTGGCAGAAACACTGTGCGCCCCTACAGGCCCTTGCGGGCACTTGCAGAACTCTGCAGGAACCCACGGAACTTTATGGAACCCTACCAGCCCCTACGGAAGCCTAAAGACCCTTGCAGGCAGTTACGGAACGGTACAGGGCCCTAGGGAACTTTACCAGCCACTACGGAACTCTACGGGCCCCTACGGAACCCTGAAGAACCTTACAGAACCTTACAGAATCCCACGGATTCCTACAGACTCCTGCGGGCACTTACTCAACCCTAGAGGACCCTACGGAACACTACTGGCTCCTACGGTACTCCACAGGCCTCTAGGGAACCTACGAAGCTCTACGGAACCCTATGGATCCTTACAGAACAGTACGGGCCCCTTCAGACCTCTGCGGGCGCTTATGGAAACCTACAGGACCCTACCCAAACTGTACGAGACTCTACAGGCCCTTAGGGAACACCACAGGCCCCTACGGAACCCTACACAACCCTCCGGAAACATATGGCACCCTACAAGCTCCTACCAACCCCTGCGGGCACTTACACAACCCTACAGGCCCCTACAGAAATCCATGGGACTCTACGGGCCCCTAGGGAACCCTTCAGATTTCGACGGAACCCTACCAGCCCCTCTGGAACCCTACAGAATACTCCAGGACCCGACAGCACTCTACAAGACCCTTAGTAACACAACGGAACCTCACTAAAACCCTATGGGCTCCTACAGAATACTGCAGGTGCCTACGAAACCCTACAGACACCTACGGGCACTTACAGAACACTGCAGGCCCCTACGGAACCCTACAGGTCCATACAGAACCCCACAGGGCCTTACGGAACTTTACCAGCCACTACGGAACTCTACGGGCCCCTACTGAACCCTGCAGAACCCTCCGGAACCTTACAGAATCCCACAGACTCCTACAGACTTCTGCGGGCACTTAAACAACCCTAGAGGACCCTACGGAACACTGCCAGCCCCTATGGAAGGAACCCTACGGGCCCCTACAGAACACTACTGGCTCCTGCGGTACTCCACAGGCCTCTAGGGAACCTACGAAGCTCTACGGAGCCCTATGGATCCTTACGGAACAGTACGGGCCCCTTCAGACCTCTGCGGGCACTTATGGAAACCTACAGGACCCTACGGAACTGTACGAGACTCTACAGGCCCCTAGGGAACACCACAGGCCCCTACGGAACCGTATGAGACTCTACAGGCCCCTAGGGAACACCACAGGCCCCTACTAAACCCTACACAACCCTCTGGAAACTTATGGAACCCTACAAGCTCCTACCAACCCCTGCGAGCACTTACACAACCCTACAGGTCCCTACGGAAATCTACGGGACTCCACGGGCCCCTAGGGAACCCTATAGATTTCGATGGAACCCTATGAGGCCCTCTGGAACCCTACAGAATACTCCAGGACCCGACAGCACTCTACAAGACCCTTAGCAACACAACGGAACCTCACTAAAACCCTATGGGCTCCTACAGAACACTGCAGGTGCCTACGGAACCCTACAGACCCCTACGGAACCCTACAGACACCTGCGGGCACTTACGGAACCCTGCAGGCCCCTACGGAACCCTACAGGTCCATACAGAACCCCACAGGGCCCTACGGAACTTTACCAGCCACTACGGAACTCTACGGGCCCCTACGGAACCCTGCAGAACCCTCCGGAACCTTACAGAATCCCACAGACTCCTACAGACTTCTGCGGGCACTTACACAACCCTACAGGTCCCTACGGAAATCTACGGGACTCTATGGGCCCCTAGGGAACCCTATAGATTTCGATGGAACCCTACGAGCCCCTCTGGAACCCTACAGAATACTCCAGGACCCGACAGCACTCTACAAGACCCTTAGCAACACAACGGAACCTCACTAAAACCCTATGGGCTCCTACAGAACACTGTAGGCGCCTACGGAAACCTACAGACCCCTACAGAATACTACCAGCCACTACAGAAAAATATGGCCCCTACGGAACTCTACGGAACCTGGCAGAAACACTGTGCGCCCCTACAGGCCCTTGCGGGCACTTGCAGAACTCTGCAGGAACCCACGGAACTTTATGGAACCCTACCAGCCCCTACGGAAGCCTAAAGACCCTTGCAGGCAGTTACGGAACGGTACAGGGCCCTAGGGAACTTTACCAGCCACTACGGAACTCTACGGGCCCCTACGGAACCCTGCAGAACCCTCCAGAACCTTACAGAATCCCACGGATTCCTACAGACTCCTGCGGGCACTTACTCAACCCTAGAGGACCCTACGGAACACTACTGGCTCCTACGGTACTCCACAGGCCTCTAGGGAACCTACGAAGCTCTACGGAGCCCTATGGATCCTTACGGAACAGTACGGGCCCCTTCAGACCTCTGCGGGCGCTTATGGAAACCTACAGGACCCTACCGAAACTGTACGAGACTCTACAGGCCCCTAGGGAACACCACAGGCCCCTACGGAACCCTACACAACCCTCCGGAAACATATGGCACCCTACAAGCTCCTACCAACCCCTGCGGGCACTTACACAACCCTACAGGCCCCTACGGAAATCTATGGGACTCTATGCGCCCCTAGGGAACTCTTCAGATTTCGACGGAACCCTACCAGCCCCTCTGGAACCCTACAGAAAACTCCAGGACCCGACAGCACTCTACAAGACCCTTAGCAACACAACGGAACCTCACTAAAACCCTATGGGCTCCTACAGAATACTGCAGGTGCCTACGGAACCCTACAGACACCTACGGGCACTTACAGAACACTGCAGGCCCCTACGGAACCCTACAGGTCCATACAGAACCCCACAGGGCCCTACGGAACTTTACCAGCCACTACGGAACTCTACGGGCCCCTACGGAACCCTGCAGAACCCTCCGGAACCTTACAGAATCCCACAGACTCCTACAGACTTCTGCGGGCACTTAAACAACCCTAGAGGACCCTACGGAACACTGCCAGCCCCTATGGAAGGAACCCTACGGGCCCCTACAGAACACTACTGGCTCCTGCGGTACTCCACAGGCCTCTAGGGAACCTACGAAGCTCTACGGAGCCCTATGGATCCTTACGGAACAGTACGGGCCCCTTCAGACCTCTGCGGGCACTTATGGAAACCTACAGGACCCTACGGAACTGTACGAGACTCTACAGGCCCCTAGGGAACACCACAGGCCCCTACGGAACCGTACGAGACTCTACAGGCCCTTAGGGAACACCACAGGCCCCTACGGAACGCTACACAACCCTCTGGAAACTTATGGAACCCTACAAGCTCCTACCAACCCCTGCGAGCACTTACACAACCCTACAGGTCCCTACGGCAATCTACGGGACTCTATGGGCCCCTAGGGAACCCTACAGATTTCGACGGAACCCTACGAGCCCCTCTGGAACCCTACAGAATACTCCAGGACCCGACAGCACTCTACAAGACCCTTAGCAACACAACGGAACCTCACTAAAACCCTATGGGCTCCTACAGAACACTGCAGGTGCCTACGGAACCCTACAGACCCCTACGGAACCCTACAGACACCTGCGGGCACTTACGGAACCCTGCAGGCCCCTACGGAACCCTACAGGTCCATACAGAACCCCACAGGGCCCTACGGAACTTTACCAGCCACTACGGAACTCTACGGGCCCCTACGGAACCCTGCAGAACCCTCCGGAACCTTACAGAATCCCACAGACTCCTACAGACTTCTGCAGGCACTTACACAACCCTACAGGTCCCTACGGAAATCTACGGGACTCTATGGGCCCCTAGGGAACCCTATAGATTTCGATGGAACCCTACGAGCCCCTCTGGAACCCTACAGAATACTCCAGGACCCGACAGCACTCTACAAGACCCTTAGCAACACAACGGAACCTCACTAAAACCCTATGGGCTCCTACAGAACACTGTAGGCGCCTACGGAAACCTACAGACCCCTACAGAATACTACCAGCCACTACAGAAAAATATGGCCCCTACGGAACTCTACGGAAGCTGGCAGAAACACTGTGCGCCCCTAGAGGCCCTTGCGGGCACTTGCAGAACTCTGCAGGAACCCACGGAACTTTATGGAACCCTACCAGCCCCTACGGAAGCCTAAAGACCCTTGCAGGCAGTTACGGAACGGTACAGGGCCCTAGGGAACTTTACCAGCCACTACGGAACTCTACGGGCCCCTACGGAACCCTGAAGAACCTTACAGAACCTTACAGAATCCCACGGATTCCTACAGACTCCTGCGGGCACTTACTCAACCCTAGAGGACCCTACGGAACACTACTGGCTCCTACGGTACTCCACAGGCCTCTAGGGAACCTACGAAGCTCTACGGAACCCTATGGATCCTTACGGAACAGTACGGGCCCCTTCAGACCTCTGCGGGCGCTTATGGAAACCTACAGGACCCTACCCAAACTGTACGAGACTCTACAGGCCCTTAGGGAACACCACAGGCCCCTACAGAACCCTACACAACCCTCCGGAAACATATGGCACCCTACAAGCTCCTACCAACCCCTGCGGGCACTTACACAACCCTACAGGCCCCTACAGAAATCCATGGGACTCTACGGGCCCCTAGGGAACCCTTCAGATTTCGACGGAACCCTACCAGCCCCTCTGGAACCCTACAGAATACTCCAGGACCCGACAGCACTCTACAAGACCCTTAGCAACACAACGGAACCTCACTAAAACCCTATGGGCTCCTACAGAATACTGCAGGTGCCTACGAAACCCTACAGACACCTACGGGCACTTACAGAACACTGCAGGCCCCTACGGAACCCTACAGGTCCATACAGAACCCGACAGGGCCTTACGGAACTTTACCAGCCACTACGGAACTCTACGGGCCCCTACTGAACCCTGCAGAACCCTCCGGAACCTTACAGAATCCCACAGACTCCTACAGACTTCTGCGGGCACTTAAACAACCCTAGAGGACCCTACGGAACACTGCCAGCCCCTATGGAAGGAACCCTACGGGCCCCTACAGAACACTACTGGCTCCTGCGGTACTCCACAGGCCTCTAGGGAACCTACGAAGCTCTACGGAGCCCTATGGATCCTTACGGAACAGTACGGGCCCCTTCAGACCTCTGCGGGCACTTATGGAAACCTACAGGACCCTACGGAACTGTACGAGACTCTACAGGCCCCTAGGGAACACCACAGGCCCCTACGGAACCGTATGAGACTCTACAGGCCCCTAGGGAACACCACAGGCCCCTACTAAACCCTACACAACCCTCTGGAAACTTATGGAACCCTACAAGCTCCTACCAACCCCTGCGAGCACTTACACAACCCTACAGGTCCCTACGGAAATCTACGGGACTCCACGGGCCCCTAGGGAACCCTATAGATTTCGATGGAACCCTATGAGGCCCTCTGGAACCCTACAGAATACTCCAGGACCCGACAGCACTCTACAAGACCCTTAGCAACACAACGGAACCTCACTAAAACCCTATGGGCTCCTACAGAACACTGCAGGTGCCTACGGAACCCTACAGACCCCTACGGAACCCTACAGACACCTGCGGGCACTTACGGAACCCTGCAGGCCCCTACGGAACCCTACAGGTCCATACAGAACCCCACAGGGCCCTACGGAACTTTACCAGCCACTACGGAACTCTACGGGCCCCTACGGAACCCTGCAGAACCCTCCGGAACCTTACAGAATCCCACAGACTCCTACAGACTTCTGCAGGCACTTACACAACCCTACAGGTCCCTACGGAAATCTACGGGACTCTATGGGCCCCTAGGGAACCCTATAGATTTCGATGGAACCCTACGAGCCCCTCTGGAACCCTACAGAATACTCCAGGACCCGACAGCACTCTACAAGACCCTTAGCAACACAACGGAACCTCACTAAAACCCTATGGGCTCCTACAGAACACTGTAGGCGCCTACGGAAACCTACAGACCCCTACAGAATACTACCAGCCACTACAGAAAAATATGGCCCCTACGGAACTCTACGGAAGCTGGCAGAAACACTGTGCGCCCCTAGAGGCCCTTGCGGGCACTTGCAGAACTCTGCAGGAACCCACGGAACTTTATGGAACCCTACCAGCCCCTACGGAAGCCTAAAGACCCTTGCAGGCAGTTACGGAACGGTACAGGGCCCTAGGGAACTTTACCAGCCACTACGGAACTCTACGGGCCCCTACGGAACCCTGCAGAACCTTACAGAACCTTACAGAATCCCACGGATTCCTACAGACTCCTGCGGGCACTTACTCAACCCTAGAGGACCCTACGGAACACTACTGGCTCCTACGGTACTCCACAGGCCTCTAGGGAACCTACGAAGCTCTACGGAACCCTATGGATCCTTACGGAACAGTACGGGCCCCTTCAGACCTCTGCGGGCGCTTATGGAAACCTACAGGACCCTACCCAAACTGTACGAGACTCTACAGGCCCTTAGGGAACACCACAGGCCCCTACAGAACCCTACACAACCCTCCGGAAACATATGGCACCCTACAAGCTCCTACCAACCCCTGCGGGCACTTACACAACCCTACAGGCCCCTACAGAAATCCATGGGACTCTACGGGCCCCTAGGGAACCCTTCAGATTTCGACGGAACCCTACCAGCCCCTCTGGAACCCTACAGAATACTCCAGGACCCGACAGCACTCTACAAGACCCTTAGCAACACAACGGAACCTCACTAAAACCCTATGGGCTCCTACAGAATACTGCAGGTGCCTACGAAACCCTACAGACACCTACGGGCACTTACAGAACACTGCAGGCCCCTACGGAACCCTACAGGTCCATACAGAACCCCACAGGGCCTTACGGAACTTTACCAGCCACTACGGAACTCTACGGGCCCCTACTGAACCCTGCAGAACCCTCCGGAACCTTACAGAATCCCACAGACTCCTACAGACTTCTGCGGGCACTTAAACAACCCTAGAGGACCCTACGGAACACTGCCAGCCCCTATGGAAGGAACCCTACGGGCCCCTACAGAACACTACTGGCTCCTGCGGTACTCCACAGGCCTCTAGGGAACCTACGAAGCTCTACGGAGCCCTATGGATCCTTACGGAACAGTATGGGCCCCTTCAGACCTCTGCGGGCACTTATGGAAACCTACAGGACCCTACGGAACTGTACGAGACTCTACAGGCCCCTAGGGAACACCACAGGCCCCTACGGAACCGTATGAGACTCTACAGGCCCCTAGGGAACACCACAGGCCCCTACTAAACCCTACACAACCCTCTGGAAACTTATGGAACCCTACAAGCTCCTACCAACCCCTGCGAGCACTTACACAACCCTACAGGTCCCTACGGAAATCTACGGGACTCCACGGGCCCCTAGGGAACCCTATAGATTTCGATGGAACCCTATGAGGCCCTCTGGAACCCTACAGAATACTCCAGGACCCGACAGCACTCTACAAGACCCTTAGCAACACAACGGAACCTCACTAAAACCCTATGGGCTCCTACAGAACACTGCAGGTGCCTACGGAACCCTACAGACCCCTACGGAACCCTACAGACACCTGCGGGCACTTACGGAACCCTGCAGGCCCCTACGGAACCCTACAGGTCCATACAGAACCCCACAGGGCCCTACGGAACTTTACCAGCCACTACGGAACTCTACGGGCCCCTACGGAACCCTGCAGAACCCTCCGGAACCTTACAGAATCCCACAGACTCCTACAGACTTCTGCAGGCACTTACACAACCCTACAGGTCCCTACGGAAATCTACGGGACTCTATGGGCCCCTAGGGAACCCTATAGATTTCGATGGAACCCTACGAGCCCCTCTGGAACCCTACAGAATACTCCAGGACCCGACAGCACTCTACAAGACCCTTAGCAACACAACGGAACCTCACTAAAACCCTATGGGCTCCTACAGAACACTGTAGGCGCCTACGGAAACCTACAGACCCCTACAGAATACTACCAGCCACTACAGAAAAATATGGCCCCTACGGAACTCTACGGAAGCTGGCAGAAACACTGTGCGCCCCTAGAGGCCCTTGCGGGCACTTGCAGAACTCTGCAGGAACCCACGGAACTTTATGGAACCCTACCAGCCCCTACGGAAGCCTAAAGACCCTTGCAGGCAGTTACGGAACGGTACAGGGCCCTAGGGAACTTTACCAGCCACTACGGAACTCTACGGGCCCCTACGGAACCCTGCAGAACCCTCCAGAACCTTACAGAATCCCACGGATTCCTACAGACTCCTGCGGGCACTTACTCAACCCTAGAGGACCCTACGGAACACTACTGGCTCCTACGGTACTCCACAGGCCTCTAGGGAACCTACGAAGCTCTACGGAGCCCTATGGATCCTTACGGAACAGTACGGGCCCCTTCAGACCTCTGCGGGCGCTTATGGAAACCTACAGGACCCTACCGAAACTGTACGAGACTCTACAGGCCCCTAGGGAACACCACAGGCCCCTACGGAACCCTACACAACCCTCCGGAAACATATGGCACCCTACAAGCTCCTACCAACCCCTGCGAGCACTTACACAACCCTACAGGCCCCTACGGAAATCTATGGGACTCTATGCGCCCCTAGGGAACTCTTCAGATTTCGACGGAACCCTACCAGCCCCTCTGGAACCCTACAGAAAACTCCAGGACCCGACAGCACTCTACAAGACCCTTAGCAACACAACGGAACCTCACTAAAACCCTATGGGCTCCTACAGAATACTGCAGGTGCCTACGGAACCCTACAGACACCTACGGGCACTTACAGAACACTGCAGGCCCCTACGGAACCCTACAGGTCCATACAGAACCCCACAGGGCCCTACGGAACTTTACCAGCCACTACGGAACTCTACGGGCCCCTACGGAACCCTGCAGAACCCTCCGGAACCTTACAGAATCCCACAGACTCCTACAGACTTCTGCGGGCACTTAAACAACCCTAGAGGACCCTACGGAACACTGCCAGCCCCTATGGAAGGAACCCTACGGGCCCCTACAGAACACTACTGGCTCCTGCGGTACTCCACAGGCCTCTAGGGAACCTACGAAGCTCTACGGAGCCCTATGGATCCTTACGGAACAGTACGGGCCCCTTCAGACCTCTGCGGGCACTTATGGAAACCTACAGGACCCTACGGAACTGTACGAGACTCTACAGGCCCCTAGGGAACACCACAGGCCCCTACGGAACCGTACGAGACTCTACAGGCCCTTAGGGAACACCACAGGCCCCTACGGAACGCTACACAACCCTCTGGAAACTTATGGAACCCTACAAGCTCCTACCAACCCCTGCGGGCACTTACACAACCCTACAGGTCCCTACGGCAATCTACGGGACTCTATGGGCCCCTAGGGAACCCTACAGATTTCGACGGAACCCTACGAGCCCCTCTGGAACCCTACAGAATACTCCAGGACCCGACAGCACTCTACAAGACCCTTAGCAACACAACGGAACCTCACTAAAACCCTATGGGCTCCTACAGAACACTGCAGGTGCCTACGGAACCCTACAGACCCCTACGGAACCCTACAGACACCTGCGGGCACTTATGGAACCCTGCAGGCCCCTACGGAACCCTACAGGTCCATACAGAACCCCACAGGGCCCTACGGAACTTTACCAGCCACTACGGAACTCTACGGGCCCCTACGGAACCCTGCAGAACCCTCCGGAACCTTACAGAATCCCACAGACTCCTACAGACTTCTGCGGGCACTTACACAACCCTACAGGTCCCTACGGAAATCTACGGGACTCTATGGGCCCCTAGGGAACCCTATAGATTTCGATGGAACCCTACGAGCCCCTCTGGAACCCTACAGAATACTCCAGGACCCGACAGCACTCTACAAGACCCTTAGCAACACAACGGAACCTCACTAAAACCCTATGGGCTCCTACAGAACACTGTAGGCGCCTACGGAACCCTACAGACCCCTACAGAATACTACCAGCCACTACAGAAAAATATGGCCCCTACGGAACTCTACGGAACCTGGCAGAAACACTGTGGGCCCCTACAGGCCCTTGCGGGCACTTGCAGAACTCTGCAGGAACCCACAGAACTTTAGGGAACCCTACCAGCCCCTACGGAAGCCTAAAGACCCTTGCAGGCAGTTACGGAACGGTACAGGGCCCTAGGGAACTTTACCAGCCACTACGGAACTCTACGGGCCCCTACGGAACCCTGCAGAACCTTACAGAATCCCACGGATTCCTACAGACTCCTGCGGGCACTTACTCAACCCTAGAGGACCCTACGGAACACTGCCAGCCCCTATGGAAGGAACCCTACGGGCCCCTACAGAACACTACTGGCTCCTGTGGTACTCCAGAGGCCTCTAGGGAACCTACGAAGCTCTACGGAGCCCTATGGATCCTTACGGCACAGTACGGGCCCCTTCAGACCTCTGCGGGCGCTTATGGAAACCTACAGGACCCTACGGAACTGTACGAGACTCTACAGGCCCCTAGGGAACACCACAGGCCCCTACGGAACCGTACAAGACTCTACAGGCCCTTAGGGAACACCACAGGCCCCTACGGAACGCTACACAACCCTCTGGAAACTTATGGAACCCTACAAGCTCCTACCAACCCCTGCGAGCACTTACACAACCCTACAGGTCCCTACGGCAATCTACGGGACTCTATGGGCCCCTAGGGAACCCTACAGATTTCGACGGAACCCTACGAGCCCCTCTGGAACCCTACAGAATACTCCAGGACCCGACAGCACTCTACAAGACCCTTAGCAACACAACGGAACCTTACTAAAACCCTATGGGCTCCTACAGAACACTGTAGGTGCCTACGGAAACCTACAGACCCCTACAGAATACTACCAGCCACTACAGAAAAATATGGCCCCTACGGAACTCTACGGAACCTGGCAGAAACACTGTGCGCCCCTACAGGCCCTTGCGGGCACTTGCAGAACTCTGCAGGAACCCACAGAACTTTATGGAACCCTACCAGCCCCTACGGAAGCCTAAAGACCCTTGCAGGCAGTTACGGAACGGTACAGGGCCCTAGGGAACTTTACCAGCCACTACGGAACTCTAGGGGCCCCTACGGAGCCCTGCAGAACCCTCCAGAACCTTACAGAATCCCACGGATTCCTACAGACTCCTGCGGGCACTTACTCAACCCTAGAGGACCCTACGGAACACTACTGGCTCCTACGGTACTCCACAGGCCTCTAGGGAACCTACGAAGCTCTACGGAGCCCTATGGATCCTTACGGAACAGTACGGGCCCCTTCAGACCTCTGCGGGCGCTTATGGAAACCTACAGGACCCTACCGAAACTGTACGAGACTCTACAGGCCCCTAGGGAACACCACAGGCCCCTACGGAACCCTACACAACCCTCCGGAAACATATGGCACCCTACAAGCTCCTACCAACCCCTGCGAGCACTTACACAACCCTACAGGCCCCTACGGAAATCTATGGGACTCTACGGGCCCCTAGGGAACTCTTCAGATTTCGACGGAACCCTACCAGCCCCTCTGGAACCCTACAGAATACTCCAGGACCCGACAGCACTCTACAAGACCCTTAGCAACACAACGGAACCTCACTAAAACCCTATGGGCTCCTACAGAATACTGCAGGTGCCTACGGAACCCTACAGACCCCTACGGAACCCTACAGACACCTGCGGGCACTTACGGAACCCTGCAGGCCCCTACAGAACCCTACAGGTCCATACAGAACCCCACAGGGCCCTACGGAACTTTACCAGCCACTACGGAACTCTACGGGCCCCTACGGAACCCTCCAGAACCCTCCGGAACCTTACAGAATCCCACAGACTCCTACAGACTTCTGCGGGTACTTACACAACCCTACAGGTCCCTACGGAAATCTACGGGACTCTATGGGCCCCTAGGGAACCCTATAGATTTCGATGGAACCCTATGAGGCCCTCTGGAACCCTACAGAATACTCCAGGACCCGACAGCACTCTACAAGACCCTTAGCAACACAACGGAACCTCACTAAAACCCTATGGGCTCCTACAGAACACTGTAGGCGCCTACGGAACCCTACAGACCCCTACAGAATACTACCAGCCACTACAGAAAAATATGGCCCCTACGGAACTCTACGGAACCTGGCAGAAACACTGTGGGCCCCTACAGGCCCTTGCGGGCACTTGCAGAACTCTGCAGGAACCCACAGAACTTTAGGGAACCCTACCAGCCCCTACGGAAGCCTAAAGACCCTTGCAGGCAGTTACGGAAAGGTACAGGGCCCTAGGGAACTTTACCAGCCACTACGGAACTCTACGGGCCCCTACGGAACCCTGCAGAACCTTACAGAATCCCACGGATTCCTACAGACTCCTGCGGGCACTTACTCAACCCTAGAGGACCCTACGGAACACTGCCAGCCCCTATGGAAGGAACCCTACGGGCCCCTACAGAACACTACTGGCTCCTGTGGTACTCCAGAGGCCTCTAGGGAACCTACGAAGCTCTACGGAGCCCTATGGATCCTTACGGCACAGTACGGGCCCCTTCAGACCTCTGCGGGCGCTTATGGAAACCTACAGGACCCTACCGAAACTGTACGAGACTCTACAGGCCCCTAGGGAACACCACAGGCCCCTACGGAACCCTACACAACCCTCCGGAAACATATGGCACCCTACAAGCTCCTACCAACCCCTGCGAGCACTTACACAACCCTACAGGCCCCTACGGAAATCTATGGGACTCTACGGGCCCCTAGGGAACTCTTCAGATTTCGACGGAACCCTACCAGCCCCTCTGGAACCCTACAGAATACTCCAGGACCCGACAGCACTCTACAAGACCCTTAGCAACACAACGGAACCTCACTAAAACCCTATGGGCTCCTACAGAATACTGCAGGTGCCTACGGAACCCTACAGACACCTACGGGCACTTACAGAACACTGCAGGCCCCTACGGAACCCTACAGGTCCATACAGAACCCCACAGGGCCCTACGGAACTTTACCAGCCACTACGGAACTCTACGGGCCCCTACGGAACCCTGCAGAACCCTCCGGAACCTTACAGAATCCCACAGACTCCTACAGACTTCTGCGGGCACTTACACAACCCTACAGGTCCCTACGGAAATCTACGGGACTCTATGGGCCCCTAGGGAACCCTACAGATTTCGATGGAACCCTACGAGCCCCTCTGGAACCCTACAGAATACTCCAGGACCCGACAGCACTCTACAAGACCCTTAGCAACACAACGGAACCTCACTAAAACCCTATGGGCTCCTACAGAACACTGTAGGCGCCTACGGAACCCTACAGACCCCTACAGAATACTACCAGCCACTACAGAAAAATATGGCCCCTACGGAACTCTACGGAACCTGGCAGAAACACTGTGGGCCCCTACAGGCCCTAGCGGGCACTTGCAGAACTCTGCAGGAACCCACAGAACTTTATGGAACCCTACCAGCCCCTACGGAAGCCTAAAGACCCTTGCAGGCAGTTACGGAACGGTACAGGGCCCTAGGGAACTTTACCAGCCACTACGGAACTCTACGGGCCCCTACGGAACCCTGCAGAACCTTACAGAATCCCACGGATTCCTACAGACTCCTGCGGGCACTTACTCAACCCTAGAGGACCCTACGGAACACTGCCAGCCCCTATGGAAGGAACCCTACGGGCCCCTACAGAACACTACTGGCTCCTGTGGTACTCCAGAGGCCTCTAGGGAACCTACGAAGCTCTACGGAGCCCTATGGATCCTTACGGCACAGTACGGGCCCCTTCAGACCTCTGCGGGCGCTTATGGAAACCTACAGGACCCTACGGAACTGTACGAGACTCTACAGGCCCCTAGGGAACACCACAGGCCCCTACGGAACCGTACGAGACTCTACAGGCCCTTAGGGAACACCACAGGCCCCTACGGAACCCTACACAACCCTCTGGAAACTTATGGAACCCTACAAGCTCCTACCAACCCCTGCGAGCACTTACACAACCCTACAGGTCCCTACGGCAATCTACGGGACTCTATGGGCCCCTAGGGAACCCTACAGATTTCGACGGAACCCTACGAGCCCCTCTGGAACCCTACAGAATACTCCAGGACCCGACAGCACTCTACAAGACCCTTAGCAACACAAGGGAACCTCACTAAAACCCTATGGGCTCCTACAGAATACTGCAGGTGCCTACGGAAACCTACAGACCCCTACAGAATACTACCAGCCACTACAGAAAAATATGGCCCCTACGGAACTCTACGGAACCTGGCAGAAACACTGTGCGCCCCTACAGGCCCTTGCGGGCACTTGCAGAACTCTGCAGGAACCCACAGAACTTTATGGAACCCTACCAGCCCCTACGGAAGCCTAAAGACCCTTGCAGGCAGTTACGGAACGGTACAGGGCCCTAGGGAATTTTACCAGCCACTACGGAACTCTAGGGGCCCCTACGGAGCCCTGCAGAACCCTCCAGAACCTTACAGAATCCCACGGATTCCTACAGACTCCTGCGGGCACTTACTCAACCCTAGAGGACCCTACGGAACACTACTGGCTCCTACGGTACTCCACAGGCCTCTAGGGAACCTACGAAGCTCTACGGAGCCCTATGGATCCTTACGGAACAGTACGGGCCCCTTCAGACCTCTGCGGGCGCTTATGGAAACCTACAGGACCCTACCGAAACTGTACGAGACTCTACAGGCCCCTAGGGAACACCACAGGCCCCTACGGAACCCTACACAACCCTCCGGAAACATATGGCACCCTACAAGCTCCTACCAACCCCTGCGGGCACTTACACAACCCTACAGGCCCCTACGGAAATCTATGGGACTCTACGGGCCCCTAGGGAACTCTTCAGATTTCGACGGAACCCTACCAGCCCCTCTGGAACCCTACAGAATACTCCAGGACCCGACAGCACTCTACAAGACCCTTAGCAACACAACGGAACCTCACTAAAACCCTATGGGCTCCTACAGAACACTGCAGGTGCCTACGGAACCCTACAGACCCCTACGGAACCCTACAGACACCTGCGGGTACTTACGGAACCCTGCAGGCCCCTACAGAACCCTACAGGTCCATACAGAACACCACAGGGCCCTACGGAACTTTACCAGCCACTACGGAACTCTACGGGCCCCTACGGAACCCTCCAGAACCCTCCGGAACCTTACAGAATCCCACAGACTCCTACAGACTTCTGCGGGTACTTACACAACCCTACAGGTCCCTACGGAAATCTACGGGACTCTATGGGCCCCTAGGGAACCCTATAGATTTCGATGGAACCCTATGAGGCCCTCTGGAACCCTACAGAATACTCCAGGACCCGACAGCACTCTACAAGACCCTTAGCAACACAACGGAACCTCACTAAAACCCTATGGGCTCCTACAGAACACTGTAGGCGCCTACGGAACCCTACAGACCCCTACAGAATACTACCAGCCACTACAGAAAAATATGGCCCCTACGGAACTCTACGGAACCTGGCAGAAACACTGTGGGCCCCTACAGGCCCTTGCGGGCACTTGCAGAACTCTGCAGGAACCCACAGAACTTTAGGGAACCCTACCAGCCCCTACGGAAGCCTAAAGACCCTTGCAGGCAGTTACGGAAAGGTACAGGGCCCTAGGGAACTTTACCAGCCACTACGGAACTCTACGGGCCCCTACGGAACCCTGCAGAACCTTACAGAATCCCACGGATTCCTACAGACTCCTGCGGGCACTTACTCAACCCTAGAGGACCCTACGGAACACTGCCAGCCCCTATGGAAGGAACCCTACGGGCCCCTACAGAACACTACTGGCTCCTGTGGTACTCCAGAGGCCTCTAGGGAACCTACGAAGCTCTACGGAGCCCTATGGATCCTTACGGCACAGTACGGGCCCCTTCAGACCTCTGCGGGCGCTTATGGAAACCTACAGGACCCTACGGAACTGTACGAGACTCTACAGGCCCCTAGGGAACACCACAGGCCCCTACGGAACCGTACAAGACTCTACAGGCCCTTAGGGAACACCACAGGCCCCTACGGAACGCTACACAACCCTCTGGAAACTTATGGAACCCTACAAGCTCCTACCAACCCCTGCGAGCACTTACACAACCCTACAGGTCCCTACGGCAATCTACGGGACTCTATGGGCCCCTAGGGAACCCTACAGATTTCGACGGAACCCTACGAGCCCCTCTGGAACCCTACAGAATACTCCAGGACCCGACAGCACTCTACAAGACCCTTAGCAACACAACGGAACCTTACTAAAACCCTATGGGCTCCTACAGAACACTGTAGGTGCCTACGGAAACCTACAGACCCCTACAGAATACTACCAGCCACTACAGAAAAATATGGCCCCTACGGAACTCTACGGAACCTGGCAGAAACACTGTGCGCCCCTACAGGCCCTTGCGGGCACTTGCAGAACTCTGCAGGAACCCACAGAACTTTATGGAACCCTACCAGCCCCTACGGAAGCCTAAAGACCCTTGCAGGCAGTTACGGAACGGTACAGGGCCCTAGGGAACTTTACCAGCCACTACGGAACTCTAGGGGCCCCTACGGAGCCCTGCAGAACCCTCCAGAACCTTACAGAATCCCACGGATTCCTACAGACTCCTGCGGGCACTTACTCAACCCTAGAGGACCCTACGGAACACTACTGGCTCCTACGGTACTCCACAGGCCTCTAGGGAACCTACGAAGCTCTACGGAGCCCTATGGATCCTTACGGAACAGTACGGGCCCCTTCAGACCTCTGCGGGCGCTTATGGAAACCTACAGGACCCTACCGAAACTGTACGAGACTCTACAGGCCCCTAGGGAACACCACAGGCCCCTACGGAACCCTACACAACCCTCCGGAAACATATGGCACCCTACAAGCTCCTACCAACCCCTGCGAGCACTTACACAACCCTACAGGCCCCTACGGAAATCTATGGGACTCTACGGGCCCCTAGGGAACTCTTCAGATTTCGACGGAACCCTACCAGCCCCTCTGGAACCCTACAGAATACTCCAGGACCCGACAGCACTCTACAAGACCCTTAGCAACACAACGGAACCTCACTAAAACCCTATGGGCTCCTACAGAATACTGCAGGTGCCTACGGAACCCTACAGACACCTACGGGCACTTACAGAACACTGCAGGCCCCTACGGAACCCTACAGGTCCATACAGAACCCCACAGGGCCCTACGGAACTTTACCAGCCACTACGGAACTCTACGGGCCCCTACGGAACCCTGCAGAACCCTCCGGAACCTTACAGAATCCCACAGACTCCTACAGACTTCTGCGGGCACTTACACAACCCTACAGGTCCCTACGGAAATCTACGGGACTCTATGGGCCCCTAGGGAACCCTACAGATTTCGATGGAACCCTACGAGCCCCTCTGGAACCCTACAGAATACTCCAGGACCCGACAGCACTCTACAAGACCCTTAGCAACACAACGGAACCTCACTAAAACCCTATGGGCTCCTACAGAACACTGTAGGCGCCTACGGAACCCTACAGACCCCTACAGAATACTACCAGCCACTACAGAAAAATATGGCCCCTACGGAACTCTACGGAACCTGGCAGAAACACTGTGGGCCCCTACAGGCCCTAGCGGGCACTTGCAGAACTCTGCAGGAACCCACAGAACTTTATGGAACCCTACCAGCCCCTACGGAAGCCTAAAGACCCTTGCAGGCAGTTACGGAACGGTACAGGGCCCTAGGGAACTTTACCAGCCACTACGGAACTCTACGGGCCCCTACGGAACCCTGCAGAACCTTACAGAATCCCACGGATTCCTACAGACTCCTGCGGGCACTTACTCAACCCTAGAGGACCCTACGGAACACTGCCAGCCCCTATGGAAGGAACCCTACGGGCCCCTACAGAACACTACTGGCTCCTGTGGTACTCCAGAGGCCTCTAGGGAACCTACGAAGCTCTACGGAGCCCTATGGATCCTTACGGCACAGTACGGGCCCCTTCAGACCTCTGCGGGCGCTTATGGAAACCTACAGGACCCTACGGAACTGTACGAGACTCTACAGGCCCCTAGGGAACACCACAGGCCCCTACGGAACCGTACGAGACTCTACAGGCCCTTAGGGAACACCACAGGCCCCTACGGAACCCTACACAACCCTCTGGAAACTTATGGAACCCTACAAGCTCCTACCAACCCCTGCGAGCACTTACACAACCCTACAGGTCCCTACGGCAATCTACGGGACTCTATGGGCCCCTAGGGAACCCTACAGATTTCGACGGAACCCTACGAGCCCCTCTGGAACCCTACAGAATACTCCAGGACCCGACAGCACTCTACAAGACCCTTAGCAACACAACGGAACCTTACTAAAACCCTATGGGCTCCTACAGAACACTGTAGGTGCCTACGGAAACCTACAGACCCCTACAGAATACTACCAGCCACTACAGAAAAATATGGCCCCTACGGAACTCTACGGAACCTGGCAGAAACACTGTGGGCCCCTACAGGCCCTAGCGGGCACTTGCAGAACTCTGCAGGAACCCACAGAACTTTAGGGAACCCTACCAGCCCCTACGGAAGCCTAAAGACCCTTGCAGGCAGTTACGGAACGGTACAGGGCCCTAGGGAACTTTACCAGCCACTACGGAACTCTAGGGGCCCCTACGGAGCCCTGCAGAACCCTCCAGAACCTTACAGAATCCCACGGATTCCTACAGACTCCTGCGGGCACTTACTCAACCCTAGAGGACCCTACGGAACACTACTGGCTCCTACGGTACTCCACAGGCCTCTAGGGAACCTACGAAGCTCTACGGAACACTATGGATCCTTACGGAACAGTACGGGCCCCTTCAGACCTCTGCGGGCGCTTATGGAAACCTACAGGACCCTACCGAAACTGTACGAGACTCTACAGGCCCCTAGGGAACACCACAGGCCCCTACGGAACCCTACACAACCCTCCGGAAACATATGGCACCCTACAAGCTCCTACCAACCCCTGCGAGCACTTACACAACCCTACAGGCCCCTACGGAAATCTATGGGACTCTACGGGCCCCTAGGGAACCCTTCAGATTTCGACGGAACCCTACCAGCCCCTCTGGAACCCTACAGAATACTCCAGGACCCGACAGCACTCTACAAGACCCTTAGCAACACAACGGAACCTCACTAAAACCCTATGGGCTCCTACAGAATACTGCAGGTGCCTACGGAACCCTACAGACACCTACGGGCACTTACAGAACACTGCAGGCCCCTACGGAACCCTACAGGTCCATACAGAACCCCACAGGGCCCTACGGAACTTTACCAGCCACTACGGAACTCTACGGGCCCCTACGGAACCCTGCAGAACCCTCCGGAACCTTACAGAATCCCACAGACTCCTACAGACTTCTGCGGGCACTTAAACAACCCTAGAGGACCCTACGGAACACTGCCAGCCCCTATGGAAGGAACCCTACGGGCCCCTACAGAACACTACTGGCTCCTGCGGTACTCCACAGGCCTCTAGGGAACCTACGAAGCTCTACGGAGCCCTATGGATCCTTACGGAACAGTACGGGCCCCTTCAGACCTCTGCGGGCACTTATGGAAACCTAGAGGACCCTACGGAACTGTACGAGACTCTACAGGCCCCTAGGGAACACCACAGGCCCCTACGGAACCGTACGAGACTCTACAGGCCCCTAGGGAACACCACAGGCCCCTACGGAACCCTACACAACCCTCTGGAAACTTATGGAACCCTACAAGCTCCTACCAACCCCTGCGAGCACTTACACAACCCTACAGGTCCCTACGGAAATCTACGGGACTCCACGGGCCCCTAGGGAACCCTATAGATTTCGATGGAACCCTATGAGGCCCTCTGGAACCCTACAGAATACTCCAGGACCCGACAGCACTCTACAAGACCCTTAGCAACACAACGGAACCTCACTAAAACCCTATGGGCTCCTACAGAACACTGTAGGTGCCTACGGAACCCTACAGACCCCTACGGAACCCTACAGACACCTGCGGGCACTTACGGAACCCTGCAGGCCCCTACGGAACCCTACAGGTCCATACAGAACCCCACAGGGCCCTACGGAACTTTACCAGCCACTACGGAACTCTACGGGCCCCTACGGAACCCTGCAGAACCCTCCGGAACCTTACAGAATCCCACAGACTCCTACAGACTTCTGCGGGCACTTACACAACCCTACAGGTCCCTACGGAAATCTACGGGACTCTATGGGCCCCTAGGGAACCCTATAGATTTCGATGGAACCCTACGAGCCCCTCTGGAACACTACAGAATACTCCAGGACCCGACAGCACTCTACAAGACCCTTAGCAACACAACGGAACCTCACTAAAACCCTATGGGCTCCTACAGAACACTGTAGGCGCCTACGGAACCCTACAGACCCCTACAGAATACTACCAGCCACTACAGAAAAATATGGCCCCTACGGAACTCTACGGAACCTGGCAGAAACACTGTGGGCCCCTACAGGCCCTAGCGGGCACTTGCAGAACTCTGCAGGAACCCACAGAACTTTAGGGAACCCTACCTGCCCCTACGGAAGCCTAAAGACCCTTGCAGGCAGTTACGGAACGGTACAGGGCCCTAGGGAACTTTACCAGCCACTACGGAACTCTACGGGCCCCTACGGAACCCTGCAGAACCTTACAGAATCCCACGGATTCCTACAGACTCCTGCGGGCACTTACTCAACCCTAGAGGACCCTACGGAACACTGCCAGCCCCTATGGAAGGAACCCTACGGGCCCCTACAGAACACTACTGGCTCCTGTGGTACTCCAGAGGCCTCTAGGGAACCTACGAAGCTCTACGGAGCCCTATGGATCCTTACGGCACAGTACGGGCCCCTTCAGACCTCTGCGGGCGCTTATGGAAACCTACAGGACCCTACGGAACTGTACGAGACTCTACAGGCCCCTAGGGAACACCACAGGCCCCTACGGAACCGTACGAGACTCTACAGGCCCTTAGGGAACACCACAGGCCCCTACGGAACCCTACACAACCCTCTGGAAACTTATGGAACCCTACAAGCTCCTACCAACCCCTGCGAGCACTTACACAACCCTACAGGTCCCTACGGCAATCTACGGGACTCTATGGGCCCCTAGGGAACCCTACAGATTTCGACGGAACCCTACGAGCCCCTCTGGAACCCTACAGAATACTCCAGGACCCGACAGCACTCTACAAGACCCTTAGCAACACAACGGAACCTTACTAAAACCCTATGGGCTCCTACAGAACACTGTAGGTGCCTACGGAAACCTACAGACCCCTACAGAATACTACCAGCCACTACAGAAAAATATGGCCCCTACGGAACTCTACGGAACCTGGCAGAAACACTGTGCGCCCCTACAGGCCCTAGCGGGCACTTGCAGAACTCTGCAGGAACCCACAGAACTTTAGGGAACCCTACCAGCCCCTACGGAAGCCTAAAGACCCTTGCAGGCAGTTACGGAACGGTACAGGGCCCTAGGGAACTTTACCAGCCACTACGGAACTCTAGGGGCCCCTACGGAGCCCTGCAGAACCCTCCAGAACCTTACAGAATCCCACGGATTCCTACAGACTCCTGCGGGCACTTACTCAACCCTAGAGGACCCTACGGAACACTACTGGCTCCTACGGTACTCCACAGGCCTCTAGGGAACCTACGAAGCTCTACGGAACACTATGGATCCTTACGGAACAGTACGGGCCCCTTCAGACCTCTGCGGGCGCTTATGGAAACCTACAGGACCCTACCGAAACTGTACGAGACTCTACA
>NW_027415358.1:0-14937 GCF_964106895.1 Numenius arquata | reverse complement strand
GGTGCGGGGGGGGACAGGCCCGGGGAGGGGGGTCTGAGGGGACGGGACGAGGGTCCCCCCCAAAACACACACACCCCCCTGAAAACACACCCCACAGGAGACACACCCCATACACGCCAAAACAGCCCCCGAAACACACCCCCCAAAAACACAGACACCCCAAGATACCCCCCCAAACACCCCCCACACCCCCAAAAACACACCCACAGCCCCTAAACCCCCCCAAAACACACCCACACACCTCAAAACATGCACACATCCCCTAACCCCCCCCAAAAGACACCCACACGCCCCAGAACACCCCCGAAACACAGTCCCACGTAAACACACCCTGAAAACACCCCCCAAAACCACCCCCAGGAACACCCCGGTCCCCCTGGGGTGACATCCTGACCTGTTGCCACGGCAACCGGGGACCCATCGGCCAGTGCCACCCCGGGGTGGGGTCCCTTCATTGCCCCCCCCCACCATCGCCGGGGGGAGCCGGGACATGGGGGGGACACGGGGGGAGCGGGGACTTCATCATCATCATCATCATCATAACCCTCCTCCTGCCCCCCCAAACCTCCCTCCCCGGGCTCCTCCCCCCCAAAATCCCAACCCAAGGCCCCCACTTTCGCTTTCGCAGCTGGAAATGCCGGAATTGGGCCCAAACCCCGAGGGGAGGGAGGAGCCCGGTGGGAACAGGAAGTTCCTCCCATCGAAAAACAGGGCAGTTTTGGGACAAAAAGGAAAAAGTTTGGGCGCAGAAGCTGTGATTTCGGGAGCTTTTGGGCTGAGAAACAGTAATTTGGGGAGTTTGGGGCTCAGAAACAGGGATTTAGGGAGCTTTTGGGCATGCCATTTTAAGGAGCTTTTGGGCTGAGAAAGGGATTTGGGGAGTTTGAGCATAAAACCAGGGATTTAGGGAGAACTGGGGCTCAGAAATATTAATTTAAGGAGCTTTTGGGCTCAGAAACAGGGATTTAGGGAGCTTTTGGGGTGAGAAACAGCAATTTAGGCAGTACGGAGGCTGAGAAACAGGGATTTAGGGAGCGTTTGGGTTCAGAAGCATAGATTTTTGGGGGATTTGGGTGGTTTTTTGGAACCAGCCCCCCCGCAGCCATTTCCCCGGCACCGTTTCCATTTCTTGAATTTCTCTCCCTTTTCTCTTCATTGTTGCCCCCCCCCCCCAGTCACTTTCTCTTTCGCTTTCACTTTTGCAGCCGGAAATGCCGGAATCTGGGCCCAAACCCGGGGCTGGGGGGGGGGGAGCCCGGCGGGAACAGGAAGTTCCTCCCATCGAAAAAACAGGGCAGTTTTGGTACAAAAACGTAAAAAAGAAAACCAAACCCAGCAATTTTGAATCCAGGAGCGGTTTGGGGGGACACGGCAAAGGCGGGATGACGTCACTGCCGTCCCCTGCCCGGGGCCCCCCCCTCCTGCCCGGGGGGGGTCACGGCAGCGAGTGCGGCCTGAGGGGGGAGGGAGGGGGCTTTTGGGCTGAGAAACAGCCATTTGGGGAGTTTGGGCTCAGAAAACACAGATTTAGGAGCTTTTGGGCTCATAAGCAGCACTTTAGGGAGAACTGGGGCTCAGAAATGTTAATTTATGGAGCTGTGGAGCTCAGAAACAGGGATTTGGGGAGCTTTTAGATTTCAGAAACAGATTTGGGGCTCAGAAGCACCAATTAAGGAGCTTGTGGACTCAGAAACAGGGATTTAGGGAGCTTTTCGAGTGAGAAACAGCAATTTAGGGGGAACTGGGGCTCCGAAATGTTAATTTAAGGAGCTTTTGGGCTCAGAAAGAGGGATTTGGGGAGCTTTTGGACTCAGGGATTTAGGGAGCTTTTGGGGTGAGAAACAGCAATTTAGGGGGAACTGGGGCTCCGAAATGTTAATTTCGGGAGCTTTTTGAAGAGCGTCCGGCCTTCGGGCCTCCTTTTCCCGTCCGGACTGCCTCCCAAGGGACTCTCTCAACCAGTCTCCTCAACAGGCCAAAGGCTGCTCTCTGGCAGCCCAAGGTGGCAGTTCTGCTGACCCCCCTCCTTACTTCTCCAAAAATCAAACACTCTTATCATTCCATGGTCACCTTTTTGGGGGGGCTAGGGGGGCCACTGGTGGGGACTGGATGCCCGGGTCCACTTTTTTTGGGGGGGGCGTTAACTCTGGATGTTATTTTGGGGGGGAAGGAGAGGGTCCCCCCAATCCCCGCGGAGGGGGGTTCTTTTAGGGGGCTCCCTCCATCAGCTTGGTGGGGGCAGGGCAGAATGTGGGGGACACACACACACCCCCTGAATTTGGGGGGTACACCCTGTTATTCCAGCAGGAGATCTTACGATAAGGGGTTCTTTTGGGCTCAGAAACAGCAATTTAGGGAAAGTTTGGGCTGAGCAACAGCGGTTTAGGGACCTTTTAGGCTCAGAAGCATAGATTTTGGGCTCAGAAGCACCTATTTAGGGAGCTTTTGGGCTCAGCAAATTTAGGGAGAGTTTGGGCTGAGAAATGCCAAGTTAGCGAGCTTTTGAGCTCAAAAAGAAACAGGGTTTTAGGGAGGTTTAGGCCAAGATTGAGCCATTTAGGGAGGGCCACGGGGGGGTCAGTGGTGGCCACGGGCCCGCATTTACACCCCACCGCCCCCCGGATAAATGTACACCCCCCTGCCCCGGGCAAGATCTACCCCCGAGGGCACTACCTGCCCCCCCAGGGCACAGTCACCCCCCCCCCCGGGCTGGATTTGCCCCCCCAAGGGCTGGATTCACCCCTCCCCCAGGGTGCGGGGGGGACAGGCCCGGGGAGGGGGGTCTGAGGGGACGGGACGAGGGTCCCCCCAAAACACACACACCCCCCTGAAAACACACCCCACAGGAGACACACCCCCATACACGCCAAAACAGCCCCCGAAACACACCCCCCAAAACACAGACACCCCAAGATACCCCCCAAACACCCCCCCACACCCCCAAAAACACACCCACAGCCCCTAAACCCCCCCAAAACACACCCACACACCTCAAAACACGCACACATCCCCTAACCCCCCCCAAAAGACACCCACACGCCCCAGAACACCCCCGAAACACAGTCCCACGTAAACACACCCTGAAAACACCCCTGTTGCCACGGCAACCGGGGACCCATCGGCCAGTGCCACCCCGGGGTGGGGTCCCTTCATTGCCCCCCCCCCACCATCGCCGGGGGGAGCCGGGACATGGGGGGGACACGGGGGGAGCGGGGACTTCATCATCATCATCATCATCATCATAACCCCCCTCCTGCCCCCCCAAACCTCCCTCCCCGGGCTCCTCCCCCCCAAAATCCCAACCCAAGGCCCCCACTTTCGCTTTCGCAGCCGGAAATGCCGGAATTGGGCCCAAACCCCGAGGGGAGGGAGGAGCCCGGTGGGAACAGGAAGTTCCTCCCATCGAAAAACGGGGCAGTTTTGGGACAAAAAGGTAAAAAGTTTGGGCTCAGAAGCTGTGATTTCGGGAGCTTTTGGGCTGAGAAACAGTAATTTGGGGAGTTTGGGGCTCAGAAACAGGGATTTAGGGAGCTTTTGGGCATGCCATTTTAAGGAGCTTTTGGGCTGAGAAAGGGATTTGGGGAGTTTGGGCTTAAAACCAGGGATTTAGGGAGAACTGGGGCTCAGAAATATTAATTTAAGGAGCTTTTGGGCTCAGAAACAGGGATTTAGGGAGCTTTTGGGGTGAGAAACAGCAATTTAGGCAGTACGGAGGCTGAGAAACAGGGATTTAGGGAGCGTTTGGGTTCAGAAGCATAGATTTTTGGGGGGATTTGGGTGGTTTTTTGGAACCAGCCCCCCCGCAGCCATTTCCCCGGCACCGTTTCCATTTCTTGAATTTCTCTCCCTTTTCTCTTCATTGTTGCCCCCCCCCCAGTCACTTTCTCTTTCGCTTTCACTTTTGCAGCCGGAAATGCCGGAATTGGGCCCAAACCCGGGGCTGGGGGGGGGAGCCCGGCGGGAACAGGAAGTTCCTCCCATCGAAAAACAGGGCAGTTTTGGTACAAAAATGTAAAAAAGAAACCAAACCCAGCAATTTTGAATCCAGGAGCGGTTTGGGGGGACACGGCAAAGGCGGGATGACGTCACTGCCGTCCCCTGCCCGGGGCCCCCCCTCCTGCCCCGGGGGGGTCACGGCAGCGAGTGCGGCCTGAGGGGGGAGGGAGGGGGCTTTTGGGCTGAGAAACAGCCATTTGGGGAGTTTGGGCTCAGAAACACAGATTTAGGGAGCTTTTGGGCTCATAAGCAGCACTTTAGGGAGAACTGGGGCTCAGAAATGTTAATTTATGGAGCTGTGGAGCTCAGAAACAGGGATTTGGGGAGCTTTTAGATTCAGAAACAGATTTTGGGCTC
Organism: Numenius arquata; assembly: GCF_964106895.1. Lineage (NCBI taxonomy): Eukaryota > Metazoa > Chordata > Aves > Charadriiformes > Scolopacidae > Numenius > Numenius arquata. The sequence continues at coordinate 10,584 of NW_027415358.1, read as the reverse complement.
AGAAGCACCAATTAAGGAGCTTGTGGACTCAGAAACAGGGATTTAGGGAGCTTTTCGAGTGAGAAACAGCAATTTAGGGGGAACTGGGGCTCCGAAATGTTAATTTAAGGAGCTTTTGGGCTCAGAAAGAGGGATTTGGGGAGCTTTTGGACTCAGGGATTTAGGGAGCTTTTGGGGTGAGAAACAGCAATTTAGGGGGAACTGGGGCTCCGAAATGTTAATTTCGGGAGCTTTTTGAAGAGCGTCCGGCCTTCGGGCCTCCTTTTCCCGTCCGGACTGCCTCCCAAGGGACTCTCTCAACCAGTCTCCTCAACAGGCCAAAGGCTGCTCTCTGGCAGCCCAAGGTGGCAGTTCTGCTGACCCCCCTCCTTACTTCTCCAAAAATCAAACACTCTTATCATTCCATGGTCACCTTTTTGGGGGGGCTAGGGGGGCCACTGGTGGGGACTGGATGCCCGGGTCCACTTTTTTTGGGGGGGGCGTTAACTCTGGATGTTATTTTGGGGGGGAAGGAGAGGGTCCCCCCAATCCCCGCGGAGGGGGGTTCTTTTAGGGGGCTCCCTCCATCAGCTTGGTGGGGGCAGGGCAGAATGTGGGGGACACACACACACCCCCTGAATTTGGGGGGTACACCCTGTTATTCCAGCAGGAGATCTTACGATAAGGGGTTCTTTTGGGCTCAGAAACAGCAATTTAGGGAAAGTTTGGGCTGAGCAACAGCGGTTTAGGGACCTTTTAGGCTCAGAAGCATAGATTTTGGGCTCAGAAGCACCTATTTAGGGAGCTTTTGGGCTCAGCAAATTTAGGGAGAGTTTGGGCTGAGAAATGCCAATTTAGCGAGCTTTTGAGCTCAAAAAGAAACAGGGTTTTAGGGAGGTTTAGGCCAAGATTGAGCCATTTAGGGAGGGCCACGGGGGGGTCAGTGGTGGCCACGGGCCCGCATTTACACCCCACCGCCCCCCGGATAAATGTACACCCCCCTGCCCCGGGCAAGATCTACCCCCGAGGGCACTACCTGCCCCCCCAGGGCACAGTCACCCCCCCCCCGGGCTGGATTTGCCCCCCCAAGGGCTGGATTCACCCCTCCCCCAGGGTGCGGGGGGGACAGGCCCGGGGAGGGGGGTCTGAGGGGACGGGACGAGGGTCCCCCCAAAACACACACACCCCCCTGAAAACACACCCCACAGGAGACACACCCCCATACACGCCAAAACAGCCCCCGAAACACACCCCCCAAAACACAGACACCCCAAGATACCCCCCCAAACACCCCCCACACCCCCAAAAACACACCCACAGCCCCTAAACCCCCCCAAAACACACCCACACACCTCAAAACATGCACACATCCCCTAACCCCCCCCAAAAGACACCCACACGCCCCAGAACACCCCCGAAACACAGTCCCACGTAAACACACCCTGAAAACACCCCCCAAAACCACCCCCAGGAACACCCCGGTCCCCCTGGGGTGACATCCTGACCTGTTGCCACGGCAACCGGGGACCCATCGGCCAGTGCCACCCCGGGGTGGGGTCCCTTCATTGCCCCCCCCCACCATCGCCGGGGGGAGCCGGGACATGGGGGGGACACGGGGGGAGCGGGGACTTCATCATCATCATCATCATCATAACCCTCCTCCTGCCCCCCCAAACCTCCCTCCCCGGGCTCCTCCCCCCCAAAATCCCAACCCAAGGCCCCCACTTTCGCTTTCGCAGCTGGAAATGCCGGAATTGGGCCCAAACCCCGAGGGGAGGGAGGAGCCCGGTGGGAACAGGAAGTTCCTCCCATCGAAAAACAGGGCAGTTTTGGGACAAAAAGGAAAAAGTTTGGGCGCAGAAGCTGTGATTTCGGGAGCTTTTGGGCTGAGAAACAGTAATTTGGGGAGTTTGGGGCTCAGAAACAGGGATTTAGGGAGCTTTTGGGCATGCCATTTTAAGGAGCTTTTGGGCTGAGAAAGGGATTTGGGGAGTTTGAGCATAAAACCAGGGATTTAGGGAGAACTGGGGCTCAGAAATATTAATTTAAGGAGCTTTTGGGCTCAGAAACAGGGATTTAGGGAGCTTTTGGGGTGAGAAACAGCAATTTAGGCAGTACGGAGGCTGAGAAACAGGGATTTAGGGAGCGTTTGGGTTCAGAAGCATAGATTTTTGGGGGGATTTGGGTGGTTTTTTGGAACCAGCCCCCCCGCAGCCATTTCCCCGGCACCGTTTCCATTTCTTGAATTTCTCTCCCTTTTCTCTTCATTGTTGCCCCCCCCCCAGTCACTTTCTCTTTCGCTTTCACTTTTGCAGCCGGAAATGCCGGAATTGGGCCCAAACCCGGGGCTGGGGGGGGGGAGCCCGGCGGGAACAGGAAGTTCCTCCCATCGAAAAACAGGGCAGTTTTGGTACAAAAACGTAAAAAAGAAACCAAACCCAGCAATTTTGAATCCAGGAGCGGTTTGGGGGGACACGGCAAAGGCGGGATGACGTCACTGCCGTCCCCTGCCCGGGGCCCCCCCTCCTGCCCCGGGGGGGTCACGGCAGCGAGTGCGGCCTGAGGGGGGAGGGAGGGGGCTTTTGGGCTGAGAAACAGCCATTTGGGGAGTTTGGGCTCAGAAACACAGATTTAGGGAGCTTTTGGGCTCATAAGCAGCACTTTAGGGAGAACTGGGGCTCAGAAATGTTAATTTATGGAGCTGTGGAGCTCAGAAACAGGGATTTGGGGAGCTTTTAGATTCAGAAACAGATTTTGGGCTCAGAAGCACCAATTAAGGAGCTTGTGGACTCAGAAACAGGGATTTAGGGAGCTTTTCGAGTGAGAAACAGCAATTTAGGGGGAACTGGGGCTCCGAAATGTTAATTTAAGGAGCTTTTGGGCTCAGAAAGAGGGATTTGGGGAGCTTTTGGACTCAGGGATTTAGGGAGCTTTTGGGGTGAGAAACAGCAATTTAGGGGGAACTGGGGCTCCGAAATGTTAATTTCGGGAGCTTTTTGAAGAGCGTCCGGCCTTCGGGCCTCCTTTTCCCGTCCGGACTGCCTCCCAAGGGACTCTCTCAACCAGTCTCCTCAACAGGCCAAAGGCTGCTCTCTGGCAGCCCAAGGTGGCAGTTCTGCTGACCCCCCTCCTTACTTCTCCAAAAATCAAACACTCTTATCATTCCATGGTCACCTTTTTGGGGGGGCTAGGGGGGCCACTGGTGGGGACTGGATGCCCGGGTCCACTTTTTTTGGGGGGGGCGTTAACTCTGGATGTTATTTTGGGGGGGAAGGAGAGGGTCCCCCCAATCCCCGCGGAGGGGGGTTCTTTTAGGGGGCTCCCTCCATCAGCTTGGTGGGGGCAGGGCAGAATGTGGGGGACACACACACACCCCCTGAATTTGGGGGGTACACCCTGTTATTCCAGCAGGAGATCTTACGATAAGGGGTTCTTTTGGGCTCAGAAACAGCAATTTAGGGAAAGTTTGGGCTGAGCAACAGCGGTTTAGGGACCTTTTAGGCTCAGAAGCATAGATTTTGGGCTCAGAAGCACCTATTTAGGGAGCTTTTGGGCTCAGCAAATTTAGGGAGAGTTTGGGCTGAGAAATGCCAATTTAGCGAGCTTTTGAGCTCAAAAAGAAACAGGGTTTTAGGGAGGTTTAGGCCAAGATTGAGCCATTTAGGGAGGGCCACGGGGGGGTCAGTGGTGGCCACGGGCCCGCATTTACACCCCACCGCCCCCCGGATAAATGTACACCCCCCTGCCCCGGGCAAGATCTACCCCCGAGGGCACTACCTGCCCCCCCAGGGCACAGTCACCCCCCCCCCGGGCTGGATTTGCCCCCCCAAGGGCTGGATTCACCCCTCCCCCAGGGTGCGGGGGGGACAGGCCCGGGGAGGGGGGTCTGAGGGGACGGGACGAGGGTCCCCCCAAAACACACACACCCCCCTGAAAACACACCCCACAGGAGACACACCCCCATACACGCCAAAACAGCCCCCGAAACACACCCCCCAAAACACAGACACCCCAAGATACCCCCCCAAACACCCCCCCACACCCCCAAAAACACACCCACAGCCCCTAAACCCCCCCAAAACACACCCACACACCTCAAAACACGCACACATCCCCTAACCCCCCCCAAAAGACACCCACACGCCCCAGAACACCCCCGAAACACAGTCCCACGTAAACACACCCTGAAAACACCCCCCAAAACCACCCCCAGGAACACCCCGGTCCCCCTGGGGTGACATCCTGACCTGTTGCCACGGCAACCGGGGACCCATCGGCCAGTGCCACCCCGGGGTGGGGTCCCTTCATTGCCCCCCCCCACCATCGCCGGGGGGAGCCGGGACATGGGGGGGACACGGGGGGAGCGGGGACTTCATCATCATCATCATCATCATAACCCCCCTCCTGCCCCCCCAAACCTCCCTCCCCGGGCTCCTCCCCCCCAAAATCCCAACCCAAGGCCCCCACTTTCGCTTTCGCAGCCGGAAATGCCGGAATTGGGCCCAAACCCCGAGGGGAGGGAGGAGCCCGGTGGGAACAGGAAGTTCCTCCCATCGAAAAACGGGGCAGTTTTGGGACAAAAAGGTAAAAAGTTTGGGCTCAGAAGCTGTGATTTCGGGAGCTTTTGGGCTGAGAAACAGTAATTTGGGGAGTTTGGGGCTCAGAAACAGGGATTTAGGGAGCTTTTGGGCATGCCATTTTAAGGAGCTTTTGGGCTGAGAAAGGGATTTGGGGAGTTTGGGCTTAAAACCAGGGATTTAGGGAGAACTGGGGCTCAGAAATATTAATTTAAGGAGCTTTTGGGCTCAGAAACAGGGATTTAGGGAGCTTTTGGGGTGAGAAACAGCAATTTAGGCAGTACGGAGGCTGAGAAACAGGGATTTAGGGAGCGTTTGGGTTCAGAAGCATAGATTTTTGGGGGGATTTGGGTGGTTTTTTGGAACCAGCCCCCCCGCAGCCATTTCCCCGGCACCGTTTCCATTTCTTGAATTTCTCTCCCTTTTCTCTTCATTGTTGCCCCCCCCCCCCCCCGTCAGTTTCTCTTTCGCTTTCACTTTTGCAGCCGGAAATGCCGGAATTGGGCCCAAACCCGGGGCTGGGGGGGGGAGCCCGGCGGGAACAGGAAGTTCCTCCCATCGAAAAACAGGGCAGTTTTGGTACAAAAACGTAAAAAAGAAACCAAACCCAGCAATTTTGAATCCAGGAGCGGTTTGGGGGGACACGGCAAAGGCGGGATGACGTCACTGCCGTCCCCTGCCCGGGGCCCCCCCTCCTGCCCCGGGGGGGTCACGGCAGCGAGTGCGGCCTGAGGGGGGAGGGAGGGGGCTTTTGGGCTGAGAAACAGCCATTTGGGGAGTTTGGGCTCAGAAACACAGATTTAGGGAGCTTTTGGGCTCATAAGCAGCACTTTAGGGAGAACTGGGGCTCAGAAATGTTAATTTATGGAGCTGTGGAGCTCAGAAACAGGGATTTGGGGAGCTTTTAGATTCAGAAACAGATTTTGGGCTCAGAAGCACCAATTAAGGAGCTTGTGGACTCAGAAACAGGGATTTAGGGAGCTTTTCGAGTGAGAAACAGCAATTTAGGGGGAACTGGGGCTCCGAAATGTTAATTTAAGGAGCTTTTGGGCTCAGAAAGAGGGATTTGGGGAGCTTTTGGACTCAGGGATTTAGGGAGCTTTTGGGGTGAGAAACAGCAATTTAGGGGGAACTGGGGCTCCGAAATGTTAATTTCGGGAGCTTTTTGAAGAGCGTCCGGCCTTCGGGCCTCCTTTTCCCGTCCGGACTGCCTCCCAAGGGACTCTCTCAACCAGTCTCCTCAACAGGCCAAAGGCTGCTCTCTGGCAGCCCAAGGTGGCAGTTCTGCTGACCCCCCTCCTTACTTCTCCAAAAATCAAACACTCTTATCATTCCATGGTCACCTTTTTGGGGGGGCTAGGGGGGCCACTGGTGGGGACTGGATGCCCGGGTCCACTTTTTTTGGGGGGGGCGTTAACTCTGGATGTTATTTTGGGGGGGAAGGAGAGGGTCCCCCCAATCCCCGCGGAGGGGGGTTCTTTTAGGGGGCTCCCTCCATCAGCTTGGTGGGGGCAGGGCAGAATGTGGGGGACACACACACACCCCCTGAATTTGGGGGGTACACCCTGTTATTCCAGCAGGAGATCTTACGATAAGGGGTTCTTTTGGGCTCAGAAACAGCAATTTAGGGAAAGTTTGGGCTGAGCAACAGCGGTTTAGGGACCTTTTAGGCTCAGAAGCATAGATTTTGGGCTCAGAAGCACCTATTTAGGGAGCTTTTGGGCTCAGCAAATTTAGGGAGAGTTTGGGCTGAGAAATGCCAATTTAGCGAGCTTTTGAGCTCAAAAAGAAACAGGGTTTTAGGGAGGTTTAGGCCAAGATTGAGCCATTTAGGGAGGGCCACGGGGGGGTCAGTGGTGGCCACGGGCCCGCATTTACACCCCACCGCCCCCCGGATAAATGTACACCCCCCTGCCCCGGGCAAGATCTACCCCCGAGGGCACTACCTGCCCCCCCAGGGCACAGTCACCCCCCCCCCGGGCTGGATTTGCCCCCCCAAGGGCTGGATTCACCCCTCCCCCAGGGTGCGGGGGGGACAGGCCCGGGGAGGGGGGTCTGAGGGGACGGGACGAGGGTCCCCCCAAAACACACACACCCCCCTGAAAACACACCCCACAGGAGACACACCCCCATACACGCCAAAACAGCCCCCGAAACACACCCCCCAAAACACAGACACCCCAAGATACCCCCCCAAACACCCCCCCACACCCCCAAAAACACACCCACAGCCCCTAAACCCCCCCAAAACACACCCACACACCTCAAAACACGCACACATCCCCTAACCCCCCCCAAAAGACACCCACACGCCCCAGAACACCCCCGAAACACAGTCCCACGTAAACACACCCTGAAAACACCCCCCAAAACCACCCCCAGGAACACCCCGGTCCCCCTGGGGTGACATCCTGACCTGTTGCCACGGCAACCGGGGACCCATCGGCCAGTGCCACCCCGGGGTGGGGTCCCTTCATTGCCCCCCCCCACCATCGCCGGGGGGAGCCGGGACATGGGGGGGACACGGGGGGAGCGGGGACTTCATCATCATCATCATCATCATAACCCCCCTCCTGCCCCCCCAAACCTCCCTCCCCGGGCTCCTCCCCCCCAAAATCCCAACCCAAGGCCCCCACTTTCGCTTTCGCAGCCGGAAATGCCGGAATTGGGCCCAAACCCCGAGGGGAGGGAGGAGCCCGGTGGGAACAGGAAGTTCCTCCCATCGAAAAACGGGGCAGTTTTGGGACAAAAAGGTAAAAAGTTTGGGCTCAGAAGCTGTGATTTCGGGAGCTTTTGGGCTGAGAAACAGTAATTTGGGGAGTTTGGGGCTCAGAAACAGGGATTTAGGGAGCTTTTGGGCATGCCATTTTAAGGAGCTTTTGGGCTGAGAAAGGGATTTGGGGAGTTTGGGCTTAAAACCAGGGATTTAGGGAGAACTGGGGCTCAGAAATATTAATTTAAGGAGCTTTTGGGCTCAGAAACAGGGATTTAGGGAGCTTTTGGGGTGAGAAACAGCAATTTAGGCAGTACGGAGGCTGAGAAACAGGGATTTAGGGAGCGTTTGGGTTCAGAAGCATAGATTTTTGGGGGGATTTGGGTGGTTTTTTGGAACCAGCCCCCCCGCAGCCATTTCCCCGGCACCGTTTCCATTTCTTGAATTTCTCTCCCTTTTCTCTTCATTGTTGCCCCCCCCCCAGTCACTTTCTCTTTCGCTTTCACTTTTGCAGCCGGAAATGCCGGAATTGGGCCCAAACCCGGGGCTGGGGGGGGGAGCCCGGCGGGAACAGGAAGTTCCTCCCATCGAAAAACAGGGCAGTTTTGGTACAAAAACGTAAAAAAGAAACCAAACCCAGCAATTTTGAATCCAGGAGCGGTTTGGGGGGACACGGCAAAGGCGGGATGACGTCACTGCCGTCCCCTGCCCGGGGCCCCCCCTCCTGCCCCGGGGGGGTCACGGCAGCGAGTGCGGCCTGAGGGGGGAGGGAGGGGGCTTTTGGGCTGAGAAACAGCCATTTGGGGAGTTTGGGCTCAGAAACACAGATTTAGGGAGCTTTTGGGCTCATAAGCAGCACTTTAGGGAGAACTGGGGCTCAGAAATGTTAATTTATGGAGCTGTGGAGCTCAGAAACAGGGATTTGGGGAGCTTTTAGATTCAGAAACAGATTTTGGGCTCAGAAGCACCAATTAAGGAGCTTGTGGACTCAGAAACAGGGATTTAGGGAGCTTTTCGAGTGAGAAACAGCAATTTAGGGGGAACTGGGGCTCCGAAATGTTAATTTAAGGAGCTTTTGGGCTCAGAAAGAGGGATTTGGGGAGCTTTTGGACTCAGGGATTTAGGGAGCTTTTGGGGTGAGAAACAGCAATTTAGGGGGAACTGGGGCTCCGAAATGTTAATTTCGGGAGCTTTTTGAAGAGCGTCCGGCCTTCGGGCCTCCTTTTCCCGTCCGGACTGCCTCCCAAGGGACTCTCTCAACCAGTCTCCTCAACAGGCCAAAGGCTGCTCTCTGGCAGCCCAAGGTGGCAGTTCTGCTGACCCCCCTCCTTACTTCTCCAAAAATCAAACACTCTTATCATTCCATGGTCACCTTTTTGGGGGGGCTAGGGGGGCCACTGGTGGGGACTGGATGCCCGGGTCCACTTTTTTTGGGGGGGGCGTTAACTCTGGATGTTATTTTGGGGGGGAAGGAGAGGGTCCCCCCAATCCCCGCGGAGGGGGGTTATTTTAGGGGGCTCCCTCCATCAGCTTGGTGGGGGCAGGGCAGAATGTGGGGGACACACACACACCCCCTGAATTTGGGGGGTACACCCTGTTATTCCAGCAGGAGATCTTACGATAAGGGGTTCTTTTGGGCTCAGAAACAGCAATTTAGGGAAAGTTTGGGCTGAGCAACAGCGGTTTAGGGACCTTTTAGGCTCAGAAGCATAGATTTTGGGCTCAGAAGCACCTATTTAGGGAGCTTTTGGGCTCAGCAAATTTAGGGAGAGTTTGGGCTGAGAAATGCCAATTTAGCGAGCTTTTGAGCTCAAAAAGAAACAGGGTTTTAGGGAGGTTTAGGCCAAGATTGAGCCATTTAGGGAGGGCCACGGGGGGGTCAGTGGTGGCCACGGGCCCGCATTTACACCCCACCGCCCCCCGGATAAATGTACACCCCCCTGCCCCGGGCAAGATCTACCCCCGAGGGCACTACCTGCCCCCCCAGGGCACAGTCACCCCCCCCCCGGGCTGGATTTGCCCCCCCAAGGGCTGGATTCACCCCTCCCCCAGGGTGCGGGGGGGACAGGCCCGGGGAGGGGGGTCTGAGGGGACGGGACGAGGGTCCCCCCAAAACACACACACCCCCCTGAAAACACACCCCACAGGAGACACACCCCCATACACGCCAAAACAGCCCCCGAAACACACCCCCCAAAACACAGACACCCCAAGATACCCCCCCAAACACCCCCCCACACCCCCAAAAACACACCCACAGCCCCTAAACCCCCCCAAAACACACCCACACACCTCAAAACATGCACACATCCCCTAACCCCCCCCAAAAGACACCCACACGCCCCAGAACACCCCCGAAACACAGTCCCACGTAAACACACCCTGAAAACACCCCCCAAAACCACCCCCAGGAACACCCCGGTCCCCCTGGGGTGACATCCTGACCTGTTGCCACGGCAACCGGGGACCCATCGGCCAGTGCCACCCCGGGGTGGGGTCCCTTCATTGCCCCCCCCCACCATCGCTGGGGGGAGCCGGGACATGGGGGGGACACGGGGGGAGCGGGGACTTCATCATCATCATCATCATCATCATAACCCCCCTCCTGCCCCCCCAAACCTCCCTCCCCGGGCTCCTCCCCCCCAAAATCCCAACCCAAGGCCCCCACTTTCGCTTTCGCAGCCGGAAATGCCGGAATTGGGCCCAAACCCCGAGGGGAGGGAGGAGCCCGGTGGGAACAGGAAGTTCCTCCCATCGAAAAACGGGGCAGTTTTGGGACAAAAAGGTAAAAAGTTTGGGCTCAGAAGCTGTGATTTCGGGAGCTTTTGGGCTGAGAAACAGTAATTTGGGGAGTTTGGGGCTCAGAAACAGGGATTTAGGGAGCTTTTGGGCATGCCATTTTAAGGAGCTTTTGGGCTGAGAAAGGGATTTGGGGAGTTTGGGCTTAAAACCAGGGATTTAGGGAGAACTGGGGCTCAGAAATATTAATTTAAGGAGCTTTTGGGCTCAGAAACAGGGATTTAGGGAGCTTTTGGGGTGAGAAACAGCAATTTAGGCAGTACGGAGGCTGAGAAACAGGGATTTAGGGAGCGTTTGGGTTCAGAAGCATAGATTTTTGGGGGGATTTGGGTGGTTTTTTGGAACCAGCCCCCCCGCAGCCATTTCCCCGGCACCGTTTCCATTTCTTGAATTTCTCTCCCTTTTCTCTTCATTGTTGCCCCCCCCCCCCCCCGTCAGTTTCTCTTTCGCTTTCACTTTTGCAGCCGGAAATGCCGGAATTGGGCCCAAACCCGGGGCTGGGGGGGGGAGCCCGGC
>NW_027415357.1:0-16232 GCF_964106895.1 Numenius arquata | reverse complement strand
GGGGTCCTGGATGCCTGAGCCCCTTTTTGGGGGAGTGGGGGAGTGGGGGGCACTAGGACCCCTGGGTCCTCTTTTCGGGGGGGCACTAGGACCCCTGGGTCCCTTTTTGGGGGGGCCCAGTTACCTCAGTCCCTTTTTGGGGGGGTCCCCAGGATGCCTGGGTCCCCTATAGGAGGGGAGGGGGGGCACTAGGACCCCTGGGTCCCCTTTTCGGGGGGTCCTGGATGCCTGAGCCCCTTTTTGGGGGAGTGGGGGGCACTAGGACCCCTGGGTCCCCTTTTTGGGGGGGTCACCAGGATGCCCGGCTCCCTTTTTGGGGGGGTCCTGGATGCCTGTGTCCCGTTTTGGGGGGGGGCACTAAGACCCCTGGGTCCCCTTTTTGGGGGGGGCCCAGTTACCTCAGTCCCCTTTTTGGGGGGGTCCCCAGGAAGCCTGGGTCCCCTATGGGGGTTGGGGGGGCACTAGGACCCCTGGGTCCCCTTTTTGGGGGGGTCCCCAGGATGCCTGGGTCCCTTTTTGGGGGAGTGGGGGGCACTAGGACCCCTGGGTCCTCTTTTCGGGGGGGCACTAGGACCCCTGGGTCCCTTTTTGGGGGGGCCCAGTTACCTCAGTCCCTTTTTGGGGGGGTCCCCAGGATGCCTGGGTCCCCTTAGGGGGGTTGGGGGGGGGCACTAGGACCCCTGGGTCCCCTTTTTGGGGGGGTCCTGGTTGCCTGGGTCCCCTATGGGAGGGGAGGGGGGGCACTAGGACCCCTGGGTCCCCCTTTTTGGGGGGGCACTAGGCCCCCTGGGTCCCCTTTTTGGGGGGGTCCCCAGGATGCCTGGTTCCCTTTTTGGGGGGGGTCCTGGATGCCTGAGCCCCTTTTTGGGGGAGTGGGGGGCACTAGGGCCCCTGGGTCCTCTTTTGGGGGGGCCCAGTTACCTCAGTCCCTTTTTGGGGGCGTCCCCAGGAAGCCTGGGTCCCCTTGGGGGGGGTTGGGGGGGCACTAGGACCCCTGGGTCCCCTTTTTGGGGGGGTCCTGGATGCCTGGGTCCCCTATGGGAGGGGAGGGGGGGCACTAGGACCCCTGGGTCCCCTTTTTTTGGGGGGGTCCAGGACACCAGGGTCCCCTGGGGTGGGGGAGAAGATCCTGGTGTCCGGGATGGAAGTGGGGGGACCCCAACATCTGGGGCACAGGGGACCCCAAAGCAGGGGGGGACCCCGGCATCCAGGGCAGGGGGTCCCTTGGCGTGTGGGTCACGGGGGGGTTCATGTGGGGCAGAGGGGGGTCCCGTGGGGCAGAGGGGGGGTCCCGTGGTCCCATCCGTGGGGCGCGCAGGGACCCAGGAGTCTGAGCCGGGGGGGGACCCGGGCGTCCAGGGCATGGGGTCCCTCGGTGTGTGGGTCACGGGGGGGGTTCATGTGGGGCAGAGGGGGGGGGTCCCGTGGGGCAGAGGGGGGGTCCCGTGGTCCTGTCCGTGGGGCGCGCAGGGACCCAGGCATTCGGGGGGACCCCAGCATCCAGGGCACAGGGGGGACCCAGGTATCCAGGGCATGGGGTCCCTCGGTGTGTGGGTCACGGGGGGGTTCATGTGGGGCAGAGGGGGGTCCCGTGGGGCAGAGGGGGGGGGGTCCCGTGGTCCCATCCGTGGGGTGTGCAAGGACCCAGGACTCTGAGCCGGGGGGGGACCCTGGCATCCAGGGCAGGGGGTCCCTCGGTGTGTGGGTCACGGGGGGGTTCATGTGGGGCAGAGGGGGGGGGGTCCCGTGGTCCCGTCCGTGGGGCGCGCAGGGACCCAGGCGTGTGGGGCAGGGGGGATCCTGATGCAGAGGGGGACCCAGGTGTCTGGGGCAGGGGGTCCCTTGGCGTGTGGGTCACGGGGGGGTTCTGTGGGGCAGAGGGGGGTCCCGTGGGGCAGAGGGTGGGGGTCCCGTGGTCCCATCCGTGGGGTGCGCAGGGACCCAGGACTCTGAGCCGGGGGGGGACCCTGGCATCCAGGGCATGGGGTCCCTTGGTGTGTGGGTCACGGGGGGGGTTCATGTGGGTCAGAGGGGGGTCCCGTGGTCCCATCCGTGGGGCGCGCAGGGACCCAGGCGTGTGGGGCAGGGGCTACCCGAGTATCCAGGGCACAGGGGACCCCAAAGCAGGGGGCGACCCAGGTGTCCAGGGCAGGGGGTCCCTTGGCGTGTGGGTCACGGGGGGTCCCGTGGGGCAGAGGGGGGGGGTCCCGTGGTCCCGTCCGTGGGGCGCGCAGGGACCCAGGCGTGTGGGGCAGGGGGGATCCTGATGCAGAGGGGGACCCAGGTGTCTGGGGCAGGGGGTCCCTTGGCGTGTGGGTCACGGGGGGGTTCATGTGGGTCAGAGAGGGGGGTCCCGTGGTCCCATCCGTGGGGCGCGCAGGGACCCAGGCGTGTGGGGCAGGGGGGATCCTGATGCAGAGGGGGACTCAGGTGTCTGGGGCAGGGGGTCCCTTGGTGTGTGGGTCATGGGGGGGGGTTCCGTGGGGCAGAGAGGTGGGGTCCCGTGGGGCAGAGGGGGGGGTCCCGTGGTCCCATCCGTGGGGCGCGCAGGGACCCAGGAGTCTGAGCCGGGGGGGGACCCGGGCGTCCAGGGCATGGGGTCCCTCGGTGTGTGGGTCACGGGGGGTTCATGTGGGGCAGAGGGGGGTCCCGTGGTCCCATCCGTGGGGCACACAGGGACCCAGGCGTGTGGGGCAGGGGCTACCCGAGTATCCAGGGCACAGGGGACCCCAAAGCAGGGGGCGACCCAGGTGTCCAGGGCAGGGGGTCCCTTGGCGTGTGGGTCACGGGGGGGGGTTCATGTGGGGCAGAGAGGGGCGTCCCGTGGTCCCATCCATGGGGCACGCAGGGACCCAGGCGTGTGGGGCAGGGGGGATCCTGATGCAGAGGGGGACCCCGGCATCTGGGCCATGGGGTCCTTGGCGTGTGGGTCACGGGGGGGTCCTGTGGGGCAGAGGGGGGTCCCGTGGTCCCATCCGTGGGGCGCGCAGGGACCCAGGCGTGTGGGGCAGGGGGGATCCTGATGCAGAGGGGGACCCCGGCATCCAGGGCATGGGGTCCCTTGGCGTGTGGGTCACGGGGGGGTTCATGTGGGTCACGGGGGGGTCCTGTGGGGCAGAGGGGGGGGGGTCCCGTGGTCCCATCCGTGGGGCGCGCAGGGACCCAGGCGTGTGGGGCAGGGGCTACCCCAGCATCCAGGGCACAGGGGACCCCAAAGCAGGGGGCGACCCGGGTGTCCAGGGCAGGGGGTCCCTTGGTGTGTGGGTCACAGGGGGGTTCTGTGGGGCAGGGGGGGGGTCCCGTGGGGCAGAGGGGGGTCCCATGGTCCCATCCGTGGGGCGCACAGGGACCCAGGCATCCGGGGGGACCCCAGCATCCAGGGCACAGGGGGGACCCAGGTGTCTGGGGCAGGGGGTCCCTTGGCGTGTGGGTCACGGGGGGGTTCATGTGGGTCACGAGGGGGTCCCGTGGGGCAGAGGGGGGTCCCATGGTCCCGTCCGTGGGGTGCGCAGGGACCCAGGAGTCTGAGCCGGGGGGGGACCCTGGCATCCAGGGCAGGGGGTCCCTTGGCGTGTGGGTCACGGGGGGGGGTTCATGTGGGGCAGAGGGGGGGGGGTCCCGTGGTCCCGTCCGTGGGGCGCGCAGGGACCCAGGAGTCTGAGCCGGGGGGGGACCCGGGCGTCCAGGCCATGGGGTCCCTTGGCGTGTGGGTCACGGGGGGGTTCATGTGGGGCAGAGGGGGGTCATGGGGGGGTTCATGTGGGGCAGAGGTGGGGTCCCGTGGGGCAGAGGGGGGGTCCCGTGGTCCCATCCGTGGGGCACGCAGGGACCCAGGCGTGTGGGGCAGGGGGGATCCTGATGCAGAGGGGGACCCCGGCATCCAGGGCAGGGGGTCCCTTGGCGTGTGGGTCACGGGGGGTGGTTCATGTGGGGCAGAGAGGGGCGTCCCGTGGTCCCATCCGTGGGGCGCGCAGGGACCCAGGTGTGTCTCCCCCCGCCCCATAGGGCTGAGCCGGGCCGGGCTGCCCTTCGGGCTGGTGCGGCGGGAGCTGGCGTGCGAGGGGTACCCCATCGAGCTGCGGTGCCCGGGCAGCGACGTGGTGATGGTGGAAAACGCCAACTACGGCCGCACCGACGACAAGATCTGCGACGCCGACCCCTTCCAGATGGAGAACGTCCAGTGCTACCTCCCCGACGCCTTCAAGATCATGGCCCAGAGGTGGGGACGGCCGGGGGGACACGCAGGGGACGCGGGGACACGTGGGGTGATGGGGACGCGGGGACACGTGGGGTGATGGGGACACATAGGGGACATGGGGACACGTGGGGTGATGGGGACACGTGGGGTGATGGGGACGTGAGGACACATAGGGGACATGGGGACATGTGGGGTGATGGGGACGTGGGGACACGTGGGGTGATGGGGACGCGTGGGGTGATGTGGGGACGTGGGGACACATGGGGAGATGGGGACACGTGGGGAGATGGGGACATGGGGACATGTGGGGAGATGGGGACACGTAGGGGACGTGGGGACACGTGGGGTGATGGGGACACGTGAGGTGATAGGGACACGTGGGGAGATGGGGACACGTAGGGGATGTGGGGACACGTGGGGTGATGGGGACGTGGGGACACGTGGGGTGATGGGGACACGGGGACACGTGGGGTGATGGGGACACGTGGGGTGATGGGGACGCGAGGACACGTGGGGAGATGGGGACACGTGGGGTGATGGGGACACGTGGGGAGATGGGGACGCGTAGGGGACATGGGGAGATGGGGACACGTAGGGGATGTGGGGACACGTGGGGTGATGGGGACATGGGGACACGTGGGGAGATGGGGACACGTGGGGTGATGGGGACACGTGGGGAGATGGGGACGCGTAGGGGACATGGGGAGATGGGGACACGTAGGGGATGTGGGGACACGTGGGGTGATGGGGACATGGGGACACGTGGGGAGATGGGGACACATAGAGGACGTGGGGACACGTGGGGTGATGGGGACATGGGGACACGTGGGGTGATGGGGACACGTAGGGGACGTAGGGGACGTGGGGACACGTGGGGTGATGGGGACACGTGGGGAGATGGGGACATGTAGGGGACGTGGGGAGATGGGGACATGTAGGGGATGTGGGGACACGTGGGGTGATGGGGACATGGGGACACGTGGGGAGATGGGGACACATAGAGGACGTGGGGACACGTGGGGTGATGGGGACATGGGGACACGTGGGGTGATGGGGACGCGTAGGGGACGTAGGGGACGTGGGGACACGTGGGGAGATGGGGACATGTAGGGGATGTGGGGACACGTGGGGTGATGGGGACAAGGGGACACGTGGGGTGATAGGGACGTGGGGGCATGTGGGGTGATGGGGACACGTGGGGTGATGGGGACACGAGGACACGTGAGGAGATGGGGACACGTAGGGGATGTGGGGACACGTGGGGAGATGGGGACGTGAGGACACGTGGGGTGATGGGGACGCATGGGGTGATGGGGACGCGGGAACACGTGGGGAGATGGGGACACGTGGGGAGATGGGGACACGTGGGGTGATGGGGACGTGGGGACACGTGGGGAGATGGGGACACGCAGGGGACGTGGGGACACGTGGGGAGATGGGGACACGTAGGGGATGTGGGGACACGTGGGGAGATGGGGACACATGGGGTGATGGGGACACGTAGGGGACATGGGGACACGTGGGGTGATGGGGACACGTGGGGTGATGGGGACGTGAGGACACGTAGGGGACATGGGGACATGTGGGGTGATGGGGACGTGGGGACACGTGGGGTGATGGGGACGTGTGGGGAGATGGGGACACATGGACACATAGGGGACGTGGGGACATGTGGACACGTAGGGGACATGGGGACACGTGGGGAAATGGGGACACGTGGGGAAATGGGGACATGGGGACACATGGGGTGATGGGGACACGTAGGGGACATGGGGACATGTGGGGTGATGGGGACGTGGGGACACGTGGGGTGATGGGGACACGTGGGGGACACGGGGACACGTGGGGTGATGGGGACGTGGGGACACGTGGGGAGATGGGGACACGTGGGGGACGTGGGGACACGTGGGGAGATGGGGACGCGTAGGGGACGTGGGGGCGTGTGGGGTGATGGGGACATGCAGAGCCACGGGGACACGTGGGGTGATGGGGACACGTGGGGTGATGGGGACATGGGGACACGTGGGGTGATGGGGACGCGAGGACACGTGGGGAGATGGGGATGTGGGGACACGTGGGGTGATGGGGACACATGGACACGTAGGGGACGTGGGGAGATGGGGACATGTAGGGGATGTGGGGACACGTGGGGAGATGGGGACGCAGGGACACGTGGGGTGATAGGGACACGTGGGGTGATGGGGACGTGGGGGCATGTGGGGTGATGGGGACACAGGGACACGTGGGGTGATGGGGACACAGGGACACGTGGGGTGATGGGGACACATGGACATGTAGGGGACATGGGGACATGTGGGGTGATGGGGACGTGGGGACACGTGGGGAGATGGGGACACGGGGGGTGATGGGGACACGTGGGGACATGGGGACACGTGGGGTGATGGGGATGTGGGGACACGTGGGGAGATGGGGACATGGGGACACGTGGGGAGATGGGGACACGTGGGGAGATGGGGACGCGAGGACACGTGGGGAGATGGGGACACGTAGGGGACGTGGGCACACGTGGGGTGATGGGGACATGTAGGGGATGTGGGGACACGTGGGGTGATGGGGACACGGGGACACCGAGGGGACACAGGGGCATGGGGACACGTAGGGGACATGGGGACATGCAGAGCCATGGGGACACGTGGGGTGATGGGGACATGTGGGGCGATGGGGACACGTGGACACGTAGGGGACATGGGGACATGTGGGGCGAGGGGGACATGTGGGGCGAGGGGGACACCGAGGGGACACGGGGACGTGGGGACACGTGGGGCGATGGAGACGTGGGAGGTGTGGGGCGATGGGGACACGTGGGGGACACGGGGACATGGGGGGGGGACAGGAGGGGGAGGGCCCCGTGTCCCCACAGCCCCGGGGACATCCCCCCTGTCACCCCCCCCTCAGTGTCACCCCCCCCATCCGGTGTCACCCCCCCCCGTCCGGTGTCACCACCGCCCATGCCCCCCCCCCCCCCCCCCCCGTGTCCCCCCCCCCCGCCATGTCCCCTGTGTGTCCCCCCCCCGCCATGTCCTCCTGTCCCCAATGTCCCCCCCGCCGTGTCCCCAGTGCTGTGTGTCCCCCCCCCTCGTCCCCCCCCATGTGCCCCCTGTCCCCCCCCCCACGTCACCCGTGTCCCCCCATGTCCCCCCCCCGATGTCCCCACTGCCGTGTCCCCCCCGTGTCCCCATTGTCCCCCCCCCCGTCCCCACGTCACCCGTGTCCCCCCCGTGTCCCCCCCCCGCCATGTCCCCCATCTCCTGGGTCCCCAATGTCCCCCCCCCGGTGTCCCCCCCATGTCCCCCCGAGCCCCCCCCCCATGTCCCCAGCGCCATGTCGCCTGTCCCCTGTGTCCCCCCCCATGTCCCTCGTCCCCCCCCGTGTCCCTGCTGTCCCCCCCCCGTGTCCCCATGTCCCCCCCTCGCCCCCCCCACGTCCCCAGCGCTGTGTCCCCTGTCCCCCCATGTCCCCCCCCCCTCGTCCCCCCCTGTGTCCCCATGTCCCCCCTCCCCCTCGTCCCCCCCATGTCCCCCCATCCCCTTCGTCCCCCCCGTGTCCCCCGCCCCCCCTGTCCCCACTGTCCCCCCCCGTTTCCCCCCTCCCCCTTGTCCCCCCCGTGTCCCCCCCATGTCCCCCCATCCCCTTCATCCCCCCCATGTCCCCCGACGTCCCCCCCGTGTCCCCATGTCCCCCCCATGTCCCCCCATCCTCCTCGTGCCCCCCCATGTCCCCCGTCCCCCCCGTGTCCCCGTGTCCCCCCCGTGTCCCCCCCGTGTCCCCCCCATGTCCCCCCATCCCCTTCGTCCCCCCCATGTCCCCCAGCCCCCCCGTGTCCCCCATGTCCCCGTGTCCCCCCCCGTGTCCCCCCCATGTCCCCTGTCCCCCCTGTGTGTCCCCATGTCCCCCCCATCCCCTTCGTCCCCCCCATGTCCCCCCCTGTGTCCCCATGTCCCCCCTCCCCCTTGTCCCCCCCTTGTCCCCCCCATGTCCCCAGCACCGTGTCCCCTGTCCCCCCATGTCCCTCCCTCCCCCTTGTCCCCCCCTTGTCCCCCCCATGTCCCCCCATCCTCCTCGTGCCCCCCCATGTCCCCCGTCCCCCCCGTGTCCCCCTGTCCCCCCCGTCCCCACTGTCCCCCCCCATTTCCCCCCTCCCCCCCGTCCCCCCCGTGTCCCCGTGTCCCCCCCCTTGTGTGTCCCCCCCCCCCAACGATGTCCCCAGCGCCGTGTGTGTGTCCCCCCCCCCAGGTGCAACAACCGGACCCAGTGTGTGGTGGTGGCCGGTTCCGACGCCTTCCCCGACCCCTGTCCGGGGACCTACAAGTACCTGGAGGTGCAGTACGACTGCGTGCCCTACAGTGAGTCCTGCCCCATAGCCTCCTGCCCCATAGCGTCCTGACCCACGGCGTCCCAGCCCCACAGCGTCCCCAGGCCCCCCATCCCCATCCCACCACCCCCAAGTCCCTGGGGGTGCAGTACGACTGCGTGCCCGACAGTGAGTCCTGCCCCATAGCATGCTGCCCCATAGCGTCCTGACCCATAGACTCCTGCCCCATAGCGTCCTGCCCCATAGCGTCCTGACCCACGGCGTCCCAGCCCCACAGCGTCCCCAGGCCCCCTGTCCCCATCCTGGAACCCTCAAGTCCCTGGGGGTGCAGTACGACTGCGTGCCCTACAGTGAGTCCTGCCCCATAGCATGCTGCCCCATAACATCCTGCCCCATAGCATCCTGCCCCATAGACTCCTGCCCCATAGCGTCCTGACCCACAGCGTCCCAGCCCCACAGCATCCCCAGCCCCCCGGTCCCCATCCCACCACCCCCAAGTCCCTGGGGGTGCAGTACGACTGCGTGCCCTACAGTGAGTCCTGCCCCATAGCGTCCTGACCCACAGCGTCCCAGCCCCACAGCGTCCCCAGGCCCCCCATCCCCATCCCACCACCCCCGAGTCCCTGGGGATGCAGTACGACTGCGTGCCCTACAGTGAGTCCTGCCCCACGGCATCCTGCCCCATAGCGTCCTGCCCCATAGACTCCTGCCCCATAGACTCCTGCCCCACAGCGTCCCAGCCCCACAGCATCCCCAGCCCCCCGGTCCCCATCCCACCACCCCCGAGTCCCTGGGGGTGCAGTACGACTGCATGCCCGACAGTGAGTCCTGCCCCATAGCATGCTGCCCCATAGCGTCCTGACCCATAGACTCCTGCCCCATAGCGTCCTGCCCCACGGCGTCCCAGCCCCACAGCGTCCCCAGGCCCCCCATCCCCATCCCACCACCCCCGAGTCCCTGGGGGTGCAGTACGACTGCGTGCCCTACAGTGAGTCCTGCCCATAGCCTCCTGCCCATAGACTCCTGCCCCACGGCATCCTGCCCCATAGCGTCCTGACCCACGGCGTCCCAGCCCCACAGCGTCCCCAGCCCCCCGGTCCCCATCCTGGAACCCTCAAGTCCCTGGGGGTGCAGTACGACTGCGTGCCCTACAGTGAGTCCTGCCCCATAGCCTCCTGCCCCATAGACTCCTGCCCCATAGACTCCTGCCCCATAGCGTCCTGACCCACGGCGTCCCAGCCCCACAGCGTCCCCAGGCCCCCCATCCCCATCCCACCACCCCCGAGTCCCTGGGGGTGCAGTACGACTGCGTGCCCTACAGTGAGTCCTGCCCCATAGCATGCTGCCCCATAGCGTCCTGACCCATAGACTCCTGCCCCATAGCGTCCTGCCCCATAGCGTCCTGACCCACAGCGTCCCAGCCCCACAGCGTCCCCAGGCCCCCCATCCCCATCCTGGAACCCTCAAGTCCCTGGGGGTGCAGTACGACTGCGTGCCCTACAGTGAGTCCTGCCCCACAGCATCCTGCCCCATAGCCTCCTGCCCCATAGACTCCTGCCCCATAGAGTCCTGCCCCATAGCGTCCTGACCCACAGCGTCCCAGCCCCACAGCATCCCCAGGCCCCCCGTCCCCATCCTGGAACCCCCAAGTCCCTGGGGGTGCAGTACGACTGCGTGCCCTACAGTGAGTCCTGCCCCATAGCATGCTGCCCCATAGACTCCTGCCCCATAACGTCCTGCCCCATAGACTCCTGCCCCATAGCGTCCTGACCCACGGCGTCCCAGCCCCACAGCGTCCCCAGCCCCCCGTCCCCATCCTGGAACCCTCAAGTCCCTGGGGGTGCAGTACGACTGCGTGCCCTACAGTGAGTCCTGCCCCATAGCATGCTGCCCCATAGCGTCCTGCCCCATAGACTCCTGCCCCATAGCGTCCTGCCCCATAGCGTCCTGACCCACGGCGTCCCAGCCCCACAGCGTCCCCAGGCCCCCCATCCCCATCCCACCACCCCCAAGTCCCTGGGGGTGCAGTACGACTGCGTGCCCTACAGTGAGTCCTGCCCCACGGCATCCTGCCCCATAGCCTCCTGCCCCATAGCGTCCTGACCCATAGCGTCCTGACCCACGGCGTCCCAGCCCCACAGCATCCCCAGGCCCCCCATCCCCATCCACCACCCCCAAGTCCCTGGGGGTGCAGTACGACTGCGTGCCCTACAGTGAGTCCTGCCCCACGGCATCCTGCCCCATAGCCTCCTGCCCCATAGCGTCCTGACCCATAGCGTCCTGACCCACGGCGTCCCAGCCCCACAGCGTCCCCAGGCCCCCCATCCCCATCCCACCACCCCCAAGTCCCTGGGGTGCAGTACGACTGCGTGCCCTACAGTGAGTCCTGCCCCACGGCATCCTGCCCCATAGCCTCCTGCCCCATAGCGTCCTGCCCCATAGCGTCCTGACCCACGGCGTCCCAGCCCCACAGCATCCCCAGGCCCCCCGTCCCCATCCCACCACCCCCGAGTCCCTGGGGGTGCAGTACGACTGTGTGCCCTACAGTGAGTCCTGCCCCATAGCATGCTGCCCCATAGACTCCTGCCCCATAGACTCCTGCCCCATAGCGTCCTGCCCCATAGCGTCCTGACCCACGGCGTCCCAGCCCCACAGCGTCCCCAGGCCCCCCATCCCCATCCCACCACCCCCAAGTCCCTGGGGGTGCAGTACGACTGCGTGCCCTACAGTGAGTCCTGCCCCACGGCATCCTGCCCCCATAGCCTCCTGCCCCATAGCGTCCTGCCCCATAGCGTCCTGACCCACGGCGTCCCAGCCCCACAGCGTCCCCAGGCCCCCCATCCCCATCCCACCACCCCCGAGTCCCTGGGGGTGCAGTACGACTGCGTGCCCTACAGTGAGTCCTGCCCCACAGCATCCTGCCCCATAGCCTCCTGCCCCATAGACTCCTGCCCCCTAGCGTCCTGCCCCATAGCGTCCTGCCCCACAGCGTCCCAGCCCCACAGCATCCCCAGCCCCCCGTCCCCATCCCACCACCCCCGAGTCCCCTGGGGTGCAGTACGACTGCGTGCCCTACAGTGAGTCCTGCCCCACGGCATCCTGCCCCATAGCCTCCTGCCCATAGACTCCTGCCCCATAACGTCCTGCCCCATAGCGTCCTGACCCACGGCGTCCCAGCCCCACAGCATCCCCAGGCCCCCCGTCCCCATCCTGGAACCCTCAAGTCCCTGGGGGTGCAGTACGACTGCGTGCCCGACAGTGAGTCCTGCCCCATAGCATGCTGCCCCATAGCGTCCTGACCCATAGACTCCTGCCCCATAGCGTCCTGCCCCATTAGCGTCCTGACCCACGGCGTCCCAGCCCCACAGCATCCCCAGGCCCCCCATCCCCGTCCCACCACCCCCGAGTCCCTGGGGGTGCAGTACGACTGCGTGCCCTACGGTGAGTCCCTGCCCCATAGCATGCTGCCCCATAGACTCCTGCCCCATAGCGTCCTGCCCCATAGCGTCCTGACCCACGGCGTCCCAGCCCCACAGCATCCCCAGGCCCCCCATCCCCATCCCACCACCCCCGAGTCCCTGGGGGTGCAGTACGACTGCGTGCCCGACAGTGAGTCCTGCCCCACGGCATCTTGCCCCATAGCGTCCTGCCCCATAGACTCCTGCCCCATAGCCTCCTGACCCACGGCGTCCCAGCCCCACAGCATCCCCAGGCCCCCCGTCCCCATCCTGGAACCCCCAAGTCCCTGGGGGTGCAGTACGACTGTGTGCCCGACAGTGAGTCCTGCCCCATAGCCTCCTGCCCCATAGCGTCCTGCCCCATAGCGTCCTGCCCCATAGCGTCCTGACCCACGGCGTCCCAGCCCCACAGCATCCCCAGCCCCCCGTCCCCATCCTGGAACCCCCAAGTCCCTGGGGGTGCAGTACGACTGCGTGCCCGACAGTGAGTCCTGCCCCACGGCATCCTGCCCCATAGACTCCTGCCCCATAGTGTCCTGCCCCATAGCCTCCTGCCCATAGCCTCCTGACCCACGGCGTCCCAGCCCCACAGCATCCTCAGGCCCCCCATCCCGGCACCCCCCAAGTACCTGGGGGTGCAGTGGGCCCATGTGCCTGCCCCACGGCACCCCACAGCACCCAGCCCACAGCACCCAGCCCCACAGCACCCCGCATCGCCCTGCCCTATAGCACCCCACAGCACCCCCTGCCCCCCAGGGCCAACCCCCTCCTGCCCCCTCCCCCTCAGCCCCACAGCCCCCCCCCCCCAATGCCTGGGTCCCCCCCTGGGGGCAGGGAGGGGGGGCAACTTGGGGGGCCTGTGTGTGTCCCCCCACACTTATGGGACCCGTCCCGCCCCTCACTTATGGGGCCTGTCCCACCCCCCCCCTCACTTATGGGGCCCGTGTCCCCCCTTTCCCCACCCCCCCCAACTTATGGGGCCTGTCCCCCCCCCCCCACTTATGGGGCCTGTGTCGTCCCCCCCCCACTTATGGGGCCTGTGTCCCCCCCCCACTTATGGGGCCTGTGTCATCCCCCCCGCAACTTATGGGGCCTGTCCCCCCCCCCCCCATTTATGGGGCCTGTGTCGTCCCCCCCCACTTATGGGGCCTGTGTCTCCCTTCCCTCCCTCCCCCCCCCCCCCAAAACTTATGGGGCTGGTTGGGGGGCTGCGTCCCCCCCCCTGGGGTGTGGGGTGGGGGGGTTCGGTCCCATCTCTCCCCAGGGCGCCGGCGCGGGACCCCCCTGACCCCCCCCCCCCCGAGTTCCCCCCCCCCCTCCCAAAAAATTCCCCCCCCCCCCCCCCCCCCAAACCCCCCCCTTTGCTTTGCAGCCGCCGCCGGAGCCGCCGCCGGGAACCTCGGAGCCCCCGGCACCGGCACACGGCACCGGCACACGCCAAGCACACGCCAAGCACACGCTGGGCAGGCCCACGCACACGCCAGGAACACGCTAAGCACAACGCCAAGCGCAGCCCCACACGCCGAAGGCATGCCTGGTGCGCGCCGGTGTGTGCTAAGCACACGCTAAGTACATGCTAAGTGCACAGGACATGCTAAGTACATGCCTGGTGCGCGCCGGTGTGTGCTAAGCACACGCTAAGTACATGCTAAGTGCACAGGGCATGCTAAGTACATGCCTGGTGCATGCCAGTGTGTGCTAAGCACACGCTAAGTACATGCTAAGTGCACAGGACATGCTAAGTACATGCCTGGTGCATGCCAGTGTGTGCTAAGCACACGCTAAGTACATGCTAAGTGCACAGGACATGCTAAGTACATGCCTGGTGCATGCCAGTGTGTGCTAAGCACACGCTAAGTACATGCTAAGTGCACAGGACATGCTAAGTACACACCTGGTGCATGCCGGTGTGTGCTAAGCACACGCTAAGTACATGCTAAGTGCACAGGACATGCTAAGTACACGCCTGGTGCACGCCAGTGTGTGCCAAGTAAACCTGCACACGCTAAGCCACACGTACATACTAAATACACACCTGGTGCAAGCTGGTGTGTGCTAAGCACATGCTAAGGACACGTGTGCGTGCTAAGCACACACTAAGCACACCATACATGATAAATACACGCCTGGTGCACGCCAGTGTGGACCAAGTAAATGCCTGCACATGCTAAGCACACGCTGAGTGCACCTGTACATGCTAAACACACGCTTGGTGCAAGCCAATGTGTGCCAAGTAAACCCCTGCACATGCTAAGTACATGCTAAGGACACATATACATGCTAAGTGCGTGCCTGGTGCAAGCCTTGCACACGCTAAGTGTGCCGTACATGTTAAATACACGCCTGGTGCAAGCTGACGTTCACTAAGTACACGCTAAGTACATGCTAAGCACACTGTACATGCTAAATACATGTGCACACCAGGCTAAATACACGCCTGGTGCAAGCTGGCGTGTGCTAAGTAAATCCCTGCACATGCTAAGCACATGCTAAGTGCACCGTACATATTAAATACATGCCTGGTGCAAGCTGACATGCACTAAGTACACGCTAAATACACGTGTACATGCTAAACGCATGCCTGGTGCAAGCTGGTGTGTGCTAAGCACATGCTAAGTACATAGTAAGCACACGTACATGCTAAATACATACCTGGAGCAAGCTGGTGTGTGCCAAGTAAACCCCTGCACACGCTAAGCACATGCTAAGTGCGCCATGCATATTAAATACATGCATGCTGCAAGCTGACGTGCACTAAGTACATGCTAAGCACACCGTACATGCTAGATACATGTCTGGTGCAAGCTGGTGTGTGCTAAGTAAGCCTTGCACACGCCAAGTACATGCCTGGCCCATTGTGCCCCCCATGTGGGGCACACGCCAAGCACACATCAAGTACATGCCAAGCACATCCCAAGCAGACACCTGGCCCATTGTGCCCCCCATGTGGGGCGCACGCCAAGCACATGCTAAATACATGCTAAGTACACACCAGGCCCATCATGCCCCCATGTGGGGCACACGCCAAGCACATGCCAAGCACATCCCAAGCACACGCCAGGCCCATTGTGCCCCCATGTGGGGCACACACCAAGCACATGCCAAGCACAGGTTAAATACATACTAAGTACACACCAGGCCCATTGTGCCCCCATGTGGGGCACACGCCAAGCACATCCCAAGTACACGCCAAGTACACGCCTGGCCCATTGTGCCCCCATATGGGGCACACGCCAAGCACACACCAAGCACACGCTAAATACATGCTAAGTACACACCAGGCCCATTGTGCCCCCATGTGGGGCACATGCCAAGCACACACCAAGCACACGCCAAGCACACGCCAAGCACATTCCAAGCACACGCCTGGCCCGTTGTGCCCCCATATGGGGCACACGCCAAGCACACGCCAAGCACAGGTTAAATACATGCTAAGTACACACCAGGCCCATTGTGCCCCCATGTGGGGTGCATGCCAAGCACATGCTAAATACATGCTAAGTACACACCAGGCCCATTGTGCCCCCATGTGGGGTGCATGCCAAGCACACACCAAGCACACGCTAAATACATGCTAAGTACACACCAGGCCCATTGTGCCCCCATGTGGGGTGCACGCCAAGCACACGCCAAGCACACGCCAAGCACACGCCTGAGCACGCCCAGCCCCTGTGCCAGCCGCTCCCCACACACACCCCCCCCCCCCAAGCTGATGCCGTGTGCCGCGGTGCCGTGGGGCGGGGGGGGGGGGGGGCAGGGGGGGGATATGTGGGGCAGAGGGAGGTGTGGGGCGCGCTGTGGGGCAGGGTGTGGGGCGGGGGGGGGGGGGGGTGCGTGTGGTGGTGGTTGGGGGGGGGGGGCGCCCTCTTCCTTTGCAGGTCCGCCGCGCCGTGGGGCAGAGCCCCCCCACTCCCGCCCCCCCCACCCCTCCAAACCCCCCCCCCCCCCCCCCTACCCCCCCCCCCACTTCGCTATGGGGCAGAGCCCCCCCCACCCCCCCCCTCCTCCTCCCCCGCTATGGGGCAGAGCCCCCCCCCCCCCCCCCATCGCCGCCGTCTCTCTCTCTCTCTCTCCTTCGCTGCCGTCCGGGGGGGGGGGAAGGGGGGGGGTAAAGGGGGGGGGGGGGGATTTTTTTGGGGGGGGGAGGGGGGGGGGAAGTGTCCGGGCTGTGCCCTCTGCCCCCCCCCGCGTCCGTCTGTCTGTCCCTCTGTCCCCCCCCCCCCCCGTGTCCTGTCTGTCCATC
>NW_027415356.1:0-19834 GCF_964106895.1 Numenius arquata | reverse complement strand
GGTGCTTGGTCTCACCGGTTCCGGGAGCCGCTTGCGTAGCCCCACACCCTTCGAGCTCTCGCTCTCCCGAGGACCGAGCTCAAAACTCGCAACCGTCTGGAGCTTGCTCCGGCGTGGAAGGTGCTGCTTGTTCTCGCTCTTTACGGCATGCGCGGTCGTAGCCCCACGAACCACGGGGCTTTCGACTTCTCCGGCACCTTGCTCCTATGGGGAAGGTGCTCAAAAGCTGCTGTGGCTCACGTTGTCTCTGTTTCTACGAACTGCTTGCCTGCACCCACCAGCCTTGGGGCTTCCCCCTCCCCAGGGCCGGGCTCAAACCTGGCAGACCTCTGGAGCTTGCTCCTCCATGGAGGTTGCCAGGAGGGAAAAGGCGGTGTTTGCTCTCACCTGCCACCTCTGGGAACCGCTTTCCATCGCACCAGCAGCCTTAGGGCTCTAACCCTCCGCACGCTCAGGCTCAGAACGAGAAGAGGCTACCGCGCGTATAAGGTGCGGGGAGGGAAAAGGGGTGCTTGCTCTCGCAGTCTCTGGAAGGCGGTTTCACGGCGCCGGCACCCTGGGGGCTCTCACTCTCCCCACGGCTCGCCTCTGGGAACCGCTTTCATCGCCGCAGCAACACGAGGGCTCACCCTCTCCCCAGGGACTTGCTCAAAACCTGCAGGTGAGACGTCTGCAGGTGGCTTCCACCCTCAAGGCGGCACGAGGCAAAAGAGGCGCTTGCCCTAACTGTGTCTGGGAAAGGCTTTCATCGCCCCGTAAGCCTTGGCGCGAACACTCTCCTCAGGGAGAGGGCAGAAAAGAGGAATCCGCTGGAGACCGCTCCCACGAGGGAGGCGCAGGAGGGAACCGATCTGCTTGTTCTCGCTCTCTCTGGGAGGCACTTTCATTGCTCCCCCCACCCCCCCGCAAACACTTGACGCTTCGCGCTTTCCTGGCGGCTTCATTCGCAAACCACCTTTCCCCACTCTCTTCGCGCCAGTCGCAAAGATAGCAGACACCTGGAGATTACTGCTGTCTCGACGGTGCCGGGAGGGAGAAGGGCTGCTTGTCTCGGCGTTCTCCGGGAACCACTTTGGTCACCCCAGCTGCCTCAGGACTTTCACTCTCCGCAGAGCCGGCCGCAAAAGATCGGAAACGTCTGAGAGTTGTAACAGGTCGAAGGTGCAAGGAGGGAAAAGCTGTGCTTGGTCTCACGCGAAGAACGGCTTTCCTGTGACCCACGACCCTTGGGGCTTTTACTCTGCCCACGCCTGGGATGGAAAACACCCAAGGTCTGGAGAGTACTCCCAAAGCGGAGGGGCGGGAGGGAAACGGGTTGCCTGTTCTCACTGGCTCTGGCAACCGCTCCCATAGCCCTCCCAGCTCTTGTACTTCCGCGCTGCGCGTGGGGAACCTTAAAATCAGAAGACGTCTGGCCCTTGCTCCGACGTGGAAGGAGCTGGGAGGGAGAAGCGGTGCTAGTCTCACTGCCTCTGGGAACCGCTTTCGTACTATCAGCGCGCTCGAGCGAGGGCTTTCGCCCTCCAACGGAGTAGTCGGGCTCAAAGCAAGCGAACGTGCGGAGCTTTCTCCCACGGGGAAGGTGCTGAAAGGCTACCGGGGTGCTTGGTCTCACCGGTTCCGGGAGCCGCTTGCGTAGCCCCACACCCTTCGAGCTCTCACTCTCCCGAGGACCGAGCTCAAAACTCGCAACCGTCTGGAGCTTGCTCCGGCGTGGAAGGTGCTGCTTGTTCTCGCTCTTTACGGCATGCGCGGTCGTAGCCCCACGAACCACGGGGCTTTCGACTTCTCCGGCACCTTGCTCCTATGGGGAAGGTGCTCAAAAGCTGCTGTGGCTCACGTTGTCTCTGTTTCTACGAACTGCTTGCCTGCACCCACCAGCCTTGGGGCTTCCCCCTCCCCAGGGCCGGGCTCAAACCTGGCAGACCTCTGGAGCTTGCTCCTCCATGGAGGTTGCCAGGAGGGAAAAGGCGGTGTTTGCTCTCACCTGCCACCTCTGGGAACCGCTTTCCATCGCACCAGCAGCCTTAGGGCTCTAACCCTCCGCACGCTCAGGCTCAGAACGAGAAGAGGCTACCGCGCGTATAAGGTGCGGGGAGGGAAAAGGGGTGCTTGCTCTCGCAGTCTCTGGAAGGCGGTTTCACGGCGCCGGCACCCTGGGGGCTCTCACTCTCCCCACGGCTCGCCTCTGGGAACCGCTTTCATCGCCGCAGCAACACGAGGGCTCACCCTCTCCCCAGGGACTTGCTCAAAACCTGCAGGTGAGACGTCTGCAGGTGGCTTCCACCCTCAAGGCGGCACGAGGCAAAAGAGGCGCTTGCCCTAACTGTGTCTGGGAAAGGCTTTCATCGCCCCGTAAGCCTTGGCGCGAACACTCTCCTCAGGGAGAGGGCAGAAAAGAGGAATCCGCTGGAGACCGCTCCCACGAGGGAGGCGCAGGAGGGAACCGATCTGCTTGTTCTCGCTCTCTCTGGGAGGCACTTTCATTGCTCCCCCCACCCCCCCGCAAACACTTGACGCTTCGCGCTTTCCTGGCGGCTTCAATCGCAAACCACCTTTCCCCACTCTCTTCGCGCCAGTCGCAAAGATAGCAGACACCTGGAGATTACTGCTGTCTCGACGGTGCCGGGAGGGAGAAGGGCTGCTTGTCTCGGCGTTCTCCGGGAACCACTTTGGTCACCCCAGCTGCCTCAGGACTTTCACTCTCCGCAGAGCCGGCCGCAAAAGATCGGAAACGTCTGAGAGTTGTAACAGGTCGAAGGTGCAAGGAGGGAAAAGCTGTGCTTGGTCTCACGCGAAGAACGGCTTTCCTGTGACCCACGACCCTTGGGGCTTTTACTCTGCCCACGCCTGGGATGGAAAACACCCAAGGTCTGGAGAGTACTCCCAAAGCGGAGGGGCGGGAGGGAAACGGGTTGCCTGTTCTCACTGGCTCTGGCAACCGCTCCCATAGCCCTCCCAGCTCTTGTACTTCCGCGCTGCGCGTGGGGAACCTTAAAATCAGAAGACGTCTGGCCCTTGCTCCGACGTGGAAGGAGCTGGGAGGGAGAAGCGGTGCTAGTCTCACTGCCTCTGGGAACCGCTTTCGTACTATCAGCGCGCTCGAGCGAGGGCTTTCGCCCTCCAACGGAGTAGTCGGGCTCAAAGCAAGCGAACGTGCGGAGCTTTCTCCCACGGGGAAGGTGCTGAAAGGCTACCGGGGTGCTTGGTCTCACCGGTTCCGGGAGCCGCTTGCGTAGCCCCACACCCTTCGAGCTCTCACTCTCCCGAGGACCGAGCTCAAAACTCGCAACCGTCTGGAGCTTGCTCCGGCGTGGAAGGTGCTGCTTGTTCTCGCTCTTTACGGCATGCGCGGTCGTAGCCCCACGAACCACGGGGCTTTCGACTTCTCCGGCACCTTGCTCCTATGGGGAAGGTGCTCAAAAGCTGCTGTGGCTCACGTTGTCTCTGTTTCTACGAACTGCTTGCCTGCACCCACCAGCCTTGGGGCTTCCCCCTACCCAGGGCCGGGCTCAAACCTGGCAGACCTCTGGAGCTTGCTCCTCCATGGAGGTTGCCAGGAGGGAAAAGGCGGTGTTTGCTCTCACCTGCCACCTCTGGGAACCGCTTTCCATCGCACCAGCAGCCTTAGGGCTCTAACCCTCCGCACGCTCAGGCTCAGAACGAGAAGAGGCTACCGCGCGTATAAGGTGCGGGGAGGGAAAAGGGGTGCTTGCTCTCGCAGTCTCTGGAAGGCGGTTTCACGGCGCCGGCACCCTGGGGGCTCTCACTCTCCCCACGGCTCGCCTCTGGGAACCGCTTTCATCGCCGCAGCAACACGAGGGCTCACCCTCTCCCCAGGGACTTGCTCAAAACCTGCAGGTGAGACGTCTGCAGGTGGCTTCCACCCTCAAGGCGGCACGAGGCAAAAGAGGCGCTTGCCCTAACTGTGTCTGGGAAAGGCTTTCATCGCCCCGTAAGCCTTGGCGCGAACACTCTCCTCAGGGAGAGGGCAGAAAAGAGGAATCCGCTGGAGACCGCTCCCACGAGGGAGGCGCAGGAGGGAACCGATCTGCTTGTTCTCGCTCTCTCTGGGAGGCACTTTCATTGCTCCCCCCACCCCCCCGCAAACACTTGACGCTTCGCGCTTTCCTGGCGGCTTCATTCGCAAACCACCTTTCCCCACTCTCTTCGCGCCAGTCGCAAAGATAGCAGACACCTGGAGATTACTGCTGTCTCGACGGTGCCGGGAGGGAGAAGGGCTGCTTGTCTCGGCGTTCTCCGGGAACCACTTTGGTCACCCCAGCTGCCTCAGGACTTTCACTCTCCGCAGAGCCGGCCGCAAAAGATCGGAAACGTCTGAGAGTTGTAACAGGTCGAAGGTGCAAGGAGGGAAAAGCTGTGCTTGGTCTCACGCGAAGAACGGCTTTCCTGTGACCCACGACCCTTGGGGCTTTTACTCTGCCCACGCCTGGGATGGAAAACACCCAAGGTCTGGAGAGTACTCCCAAAGCGGAGGGGCGGGAGGGAAACGGGTTGCCTGTTCTCACTGGCTCTGGCAACCGCTCCCATAGCCCTCCCAGCTCTTGTACTTCCGCGCTGCGCGTGGGGAACCTTAAAATCAGAAGACGTCTGGCCCTTGCTCCGACGTGGAAGGAGCTGGGAGGGAGAAGCGGTGCTAGTCTCACTGCCTCTGGGAACCGCTTTCGTACTATCAGCGCGCTCGAGCGAGGGCTTTCGCCCTCCAACGGAGTAGTCGGGCTCAAAGCAAGCGAACGTGCGGAGCTTTCTCCCACGGGGAAGGTGCTGAAAGGCTACCGGGGTGCTTGGTCTCACCGGTTCCGGGAGCCGCTTGCGTAGCCCCACACCCTTCGAGCTCTCACTCTCCCGAGGACCGAGCTCAAAACTCGCAACCGTCTGGAGCTTGCTCCGGCGTGGAAGGTGCTGCTTGTTCTCGCTCTTTACGGCATGCGCGGTCGTAGCCCCACGAACCACGGGGCTTTCGACTTCTCCGGCACCTTGCTCCTATGGGGAAGGTGCTCAAAAGCTGCTGTGGCTCACGTTGTCTCTGTTTCTACGAACTGCTTGCCTGCACCCACCAGCCTTGGGGCTTCCCCCTCCCCAGGGCCGGGCTCAAACCTGGCAGACCTCTGGAGCTTGCTCCTCCATGGAGGTTGCCAGGAGGGAAAAGGCGGTGTTTGCTCTCACCTGCCACCTCTGGGAACCGCTTTCCATCGCACCAGCAGCCTTAGGGCTCTAACCCTCCGCACGCTCAGGCTCAGAACGAGAAGAGGCTACCGCGCGTATAAGGTGCGGGGAGGGAAAAGGGGTGCTTGCTCTCGCAGTCTCTGGAAGGCGGTTTCACGGCGCCGGCACCCTGGGGGCTCTCACTCTCCCCACGGCTCGCCTCTGGGAACCGCTTTCATCGCCGCAGCAACACGAGGGCTCACCCTCTCCCCAGGGACTTGCTCAAAACCTGCAGGTGAGACGTCTGCAGGTGGCTTCCACCCTCAAGGCGGCACGAGGCAAAAGAGGCGCTTGCCCTAACTGTGTCTGGGAAAGGCTTTCATCGCCCCGTAAGCCTTGGCGCGAACACTCTCCTCAGGGAGAGGGCAGAAAAGAGGAATCCGCTGGAGACCGCTCCCACGAGGGAGGCGCAGGAGGGAACCGATCTGCTTGTTCTCGCTCTCTCTGGGAGGCACTTTCATTGCTCCCCCCACCCCCCCGCAAACACTTGACGCTTCGCGCTTTCCTGGCGGCTTCATTCGCAAACCACCTTTCCCCACTCTCTTCGCGCCAGTCGCAAAGATAGCAGACACCTGGAGATTACTGCTGTCTCGACGGTGCCGGGAGGGAGAAGGGCTGCTTGTCTCGGCGTTCTCCGGGAACCACTTTGGTCACCCCAGCTGCCTCAGGACTTTCACTCTCCGCAGAGCCGGCCGCAAAAGATCGGAAACGTCTGAGAGTTGTAACAGGTCGAAGGTGCAAGGAGGGAAAAGCTGTGCTTGGTCTCACGCGAAGAACGGCTTTCCTGTGACCCACGACCCTTGGGGCTTTTACTCTGCCCACGCCTGGGATGGAAAACACCCAAGGTCTGGAGAGTACTCCCAAAGCGGAGGGGCGGGAGGGAAACGGGTTGCCTGTTCTCACTGGCTCTGGCAACCGCTCCCATAGCCCTCCCAGCTCTTGTACTTCCGCGCTGCGCGTGGGGAACCTTAAAATCAGAAGACGTCTGGCCCTTGCTCCGACGTGGAAGGAGCTGGGAGGGAGAAGCGGTGCTAGTCTCACTGCCTCTGGGAACCGCTTTCGTACTATCAGCGCGCTCGAGCGAGGGCTTTCGCCCTCCAACGGAGTAGTCGGGCTCAAAGCAAGCGAACGTGCGGAGCTTTCTCCCACGGGGAAGGTGCTGAAAGGCTACCGGGGTGCTTGGTCTCACCGGTTCCGGGAGCCGCTTGCGTAGCCCCACACCCTTCGAGCTCTCGCTCTCCCGAGGACCGAGCTCAAAACTCGCAACCGTCTGGAGCTTGCTCCGGCGTGGAAGGTGCTGCTTGTTCTCGCTCTTTACGGCATGCGCGGTCGTAGCCCCACGAACCACGGGGCTTTCGACTTCTCCGGCACCTTGCTCCTATGGGGAAGGTGCTCAAAAGCTGCTGTGGCTCACGTTGTCTCTGTTTCTACGAACTGCTTGCCTGCACCCACCAGCCTTGGGGCTTCCCCCTCCCCAGGGCCGGGCTCAAACCTGGCAGACCTCTGGAGCTTGCTCCTCCATGGAGGTTGCCAGGAGGGAAAAGGCGGTGTTTGCTCTCACCTGCCACCTCTGGGAACCGCTTTCCATCGCACCAGCAGCCTTAGGGCTCTAACCCTCCGCACGCTCAGGCTCAGAACGAGAAGAGGCTACCGCGCGTATAAGGTGCGGGGAGGGAAAAGGGGTGCTTGCTCTCGCAGTCTCTGGAAGGCGGTTTCACGGCGCCGGCACCCTGGGGGCTCTCACTCTCCCCACGGCTCGCCTCTGGGAACCGCTTTCATCGCCGCAGCAACACGAGGGCTCACCCTCTCCCCAGGGACTTGCTCAAAACCTGCAGGTGAGACGTCTGCAGGTGGCTTCCACCCTCAAGGCGGCACGAGGCAAAAGAGGCGCTTGCCCTAACTGTGTCTGGGAAAGGCTTTCATCGCCCCGTAAGCCTTGGCGCGAACACTCTCCTCAGGGAGAGGGCAGAAAAGAGGAATCCGCTGGAGACCGCTCCCACGAGGGAGGCGCAGGAGGGAACCGATCTGCTTGTTCTCGCTCTCTCTGGGAGGCACTTTCATTGCTCCCCCCACCCCCCCGCAAACACTTGACGCTTCGCGCTTTCCTGGCGGCTTCATTCGCAAACCACCTTTCCCCACTCTCTTCGCGCCAGTCGCAAAGATAGCAGACACCTGGAGATTACTGCTGTCTCGACGGTGCCGGGAGGGAGAAGGGCTGCTTGTCTCGGCGTTCTCCGGGAACCACTTTGGTCACCCCAGCTGCCTCAGGACTTTCACTCTCCGCAGAGCCGGCCGCAAAAGATCGGAAACGTCTGAGAGTTGTAACAGGTCGAAGGTGCAAGGAGGGAAAAGCTGTGCTTGGTCTCACGCGAAGAACGGCTTTCCTGTGACCCACGACCCTTGGGGCTTTTACTCTGCCCACGCCTGGGATGGAAAACACCCAAGGTCTGGAGAGTACTCCCAAAGCGGAGGGGCGGGAGGGAAACGGGTTGCCTGTTCTCACTGGCTCTGGCAACCGCTCCCATAGCCCTCCCAGCTCTTGTACTTCCGCGCTGCGCGTGGGGAACCTTAAAATCAGAAGACGTCTGGCCCTTGCTCCGACGTGGAAGGAGCTGGGAGGGAGAAGCGGTGCTAGTCTCACTGCCTCTGGGAACCGCTTTCGTACTATCAGCGCGCTCGAGCGAGGGCTTTCGCCCTCCAACGGAGTAGTCGGGCTCAAAGCAAGCGAACGTGCGGAGCTTTCTCCCACGGGGAAGGTGCTGAAAGGCTACCGGGGTGCTTGGTCTCACCGGTTCCGGGAGCCGCTTGCGTAGCCCCACACCCTTCGAGCTCTCGCTCTCCCGAGGACCGAGCTCAAAACTCGCAACCGTCTGGAGCTTGCTCCGGCGTGGAAGGTGCTGCTTGTTCTCGCTCTTTACGGCATGCGCGGTCGTAGCCCCACGAACCACGGGGCTTTCGACTTCTCCGGCACCTTGCTCCTATGGGGAAGGTGCTCAAAAGCTGCTGTGGCTCACGTTGTCTCTGTTTCTACGAACTGCTTGCCTGCACCCACCAGCCTTGGGGCTTCCCCCTCCCCAGGGCCGGGCTCAAACCTGGCAGACCTCTGGAGCTTGCTCCTCCATGGAGGTTGCCAGGAGGGAAAAGGCGGTGTTTGCTCTCACCTGCCACCTCTGGGAACCGCTTTCCATCGCACCAGCAGCCTTAGGGCTCTAACCCTCCGCACGCTCAGGCTCAGAACGAGAAGAGGCTACCGCGCGTATAAGGTGCGGGGAGGGAAAAGGGGTGCTTGCTCTCGCAGTCTCTGGAAGGCGGTTTCACGGCGCCGGCACCCTGGGGGCTCTCACTCTCCCCACGGCTCGCCTCTGGGAACCGCTTTCATCGCCGCAGCAACACGAGGGCTCACCCTCTCCCCAGGGACTTGCTCAAAACCTGCAGGTGAGACGTCTGCAGGTGGCTTCCACCCTCAAGGCGGCACGAGGCAAAAGAGGCGCTTGCCCTAACTGTGTCTGGGAAAGGCTTTCATCGCCCCGTAAGCCTTGGCGCGAACACTCTCCTCAGGGAGAGGGCAGAAAAGAGGAATCCGCTGGAGACCGCTCCCACGAGGGAGGCGCAGGAGGGAACCGATCTGCTTGTTCTCGCTCTCTCTGGGAGGCACTTTCATTGCTCCCCCCACCCCCCCGCAAACACTTGACGCTTCGCGCTTTCCTGGCGGCTTCATTCGCAAACCACCTTTCCCCACTCTCTTCGCGCCAGTCGCAAAGATAGCAGACACCTGGAGATTACTGCTGTCTCGACGGTGCCGGGAGGGAGAAGGGCTGCTTGTCTCGGCGTTCTCCGGGAACCACTTTGGTCACCCCAGCTGCCTCAGGACTTTCACTCTCCGCAGAGCCGGCCTCAAAAGATCGGAAACGTCTGAGAGTTGTAACAGGTCGAAGGTGCAAGGAGGGAAAAGCTGTGCTTGGTCTCACGCGAAGAACGGCTTTCCTGTGACCCACGACCCTTGGGGCTTTTACTCTGCCCACGCCTGGGATGGAAAACACCCAAGGTCTGGAGAGTACTCCCAAAGCGGAGGGGCGGGAGGGAAACGGGTTGCCTGTTCTCACTGGCTCTGGCAACCGCTCCCATAGCCCTCCCAGCTCTTGTACTTCCGCGCTGCGCGTGGGGAACCTTAAAATCAGAAGACGTCTGGCCCTTGCTCCGACGTGGAAGGAGCTGGGAGGGAGAAGCGGTGCTAGTCTCACTGCCTCTGGGAACCGCTTTCGTACTATCAGCGCGCTCGAGCGAGGGCTTTCGCCCTCCAACGGAGTAGTCGGGCTCAAAGCAAGCGAACGTGCGGAGCTTTCTCCCACGGGGAAGGTGCTGAAAGGCTACCGGGGTGCTTGGTCTCACCGGTTCCGGGAGCCGCTTGCGTAGCCCCACACCCTTCGAGCTCTCACTCTCCCGAGGACCGAGCTCAAAACTCGCAACCGTCTGGAGCTTGCTCCGGCGTGGAAGGTGCTGCTTGTTCTCGCTCTTTACGGCATGCGCGGTCGTAGCCCCACGAACCACGGGGCTTTCGACTTCTCCGGCACCTTGCTCCTATGGGGAAGGTGCTCAAAAGCTGCTGTGGCTCACGTTGTCTCTGTTTCTACGAACTGCTTGCCTGCACCCACCAGCCTTGGGGCTTCCCCCTCCCCAGGGCCGGGCTCAAACCTGGCAGACCTCTGGAGCTTGCTCCTCCATGGAGGTTGCCAGGAGGGAAAAGGCGGTGTTTGCTCTCACCTGCCACCTCTGGGAACCGCTTTCCATCGCACCAGCAGCCTTAGGGCTCTAACCCTCCGCACGCTCAGGCTCAGAACGAGAAGAGGCTACCGCGCGTATAAGGTGCGGGGAGGGAAAAGGGGTGCTTGCTCTCGCAGTCTCTGGAAGGCGGTTTCACGGCGCCGGCACCCTGGGGGCTCTCACTCTCCCCACGGCTCGCCTCTGGGAACCGCTTTCATCGCCGCAGCAACACGAGGGCTCACCCTCTCCCCAGGGACTTGCTCAAAACCTGCAGGTGAGACGTCTGCAGGTGGCTTCCACCCTCAAGGCGGCACGAGGCAAAAGAGGCGCTTGCCCTAACTGTGTCTGGGAAAGGCTTTCATCGCCCCGTAAGCCTTGGCGCGAACACTCTCCTCAGGGAGAGGGCAGAAAAGAGGAATCCGCTGGAGACCGCTCCCACGAGGGAGGCGCAGGAGGGAACCGATCTGCTTGTTCTCGCTCTCTCTGGGAGGCACTTTCATTGCTCCCCCCACCCCCCCGCAAACACTTGACGCTTCGCGCTTTCCTGGCGGCTTCATTCGCAAACCACCTTTCCCCACTCTCTTCGCGCCAGTCGCAAAGATAGCAGACACCTGGAGATTACTGCTGTCTCGACGGTGCCGGGAGGGAGAAGGGCTGCTTGTCTCGGCGTTCTCCGGGAACCACTTTGGTCACCCCAGCTGCCTCAGGACTTTCACTCTCCGCAGAGCCGGCCGCAAAAGATCGGAAACGTCTGAGAGTTGTAACAGGTCGAAGGTGCAAGGAGGGAAAAGCTGTGCTTGGTCTCACGCGAAGAACGGCTTTCCTGTGACCCACGACCCTTGGGGCTTTTACTCTGCCCACGCCTGGGATGGAAAACACCCAAGGTCTGGAGAGTACTCCCAAAGCGGAGGGGCGGGAGGGAAACGGGTTGCCTGTTCTCACTGGCTCTGGCAACCGCTCCCATAGCCCTCCCAGCTCTTGTACTTCCGCGCTGCGCGTGGGGAACCTTAAAATCAGAAGACGTCTGGCCCTTGCTCCGACGTGGAAGGAGCTGGGAGGGAGAAGCGGTGCTAGTCTCACTGCCTCTGGGAACCGCTTTCGTACTATCAGCGCGCTCGAGCGAGGGCTTTCGCCCTCCAACGGAGTAGTCGGGCTCAAAGCAAGCGAACGTGCGGAGCTTTCTCCCACGGGGAAGGTGCTGAAAGGCTACCGGGGTGCTTGGTCTCACCGGTTCCGGGAGCCGCTTGCGTAGCCCCACACCCTTCGAGCTCTCGCTCTCCCGAGGACCGAGCTCAAAACTCGCAACCGTCTGGAGCTTGCTCCGGCGTGGAAGGTGCTGCTTGTTCTCGCTCTTTACGGCATGCGCGGTCGTAGCCCCACGAACCACGGGGCTTTCGACTTCTCCGGCACCTTGCTCCTATGGGGAAGGTGCTCAAAAGCTGCTGTGGCTCACGTTGTCTCTGTTTCTACGAACTGCTTGCCTGCACCCACCAGCCTTGGGGCTTCCCCCTCCCCAGGGCCGGGCTCAAACCTGGCAGACCTCTGGAGCTTGCTCCTCCATGGAGGTTGCCAGGAGGGAAAAGGCGGTGTTTGCTCTCACCTGCCACCTCTGGGAACCGCTTTCCATCGCACCAGCAGCCTTAGGGCTCTAACCCTCCGCACGCTCAGGCTCAGAACGAGAAGAGGCTACCGCGCGTATAAGGTGCGGGGAGGGAAAAGGGGTGCTTGCTCTCGCAGTCTCTGGAAGGCGGTTTCACGGCGCCGGCACCCTGGGGGCTCTCACTCTCCCCACGGCTCGCCTCTGGGAACCGCTTTCATCGCCGCAGCAACACGAGGGCTCACCCTCTCCCCAGGGACTTGCTCAAAACCTGCAGGTGAGACGTCTGCAGGTGGCTTCCACCCTCAAGGCGGCACGAGGCAAAAGAGGCGCTTGCCCTAACTGTGTCTGGGAAAGGCTTTCATCGCCCCGTAAGCCTTGGCGCGAACACTCTCCTCAGGGAGAGGGCAGAAAAGAGGAATCCGCTGGAGACCGCTCCCACGAGGGAGGCGCAGGAGGGAACCGATCTGCTTGTTCTCGCTCTCTCTGGGAGGCACTTTCATTGCTCCCCCCACCCCCCCGCAAACACTTGACGCTTCGCGCTTTCCTGGCGGCTTCATTCGCAAACCACCTTTCCCCACTCTCTTCGCGCCAGTCGCAAAGATAGCAGACACCTGGAGATTACTGCTGTCTCGACGGTGCCGGGAGGGAGAAGGGCTGCTTGTCTCGGCGTTCTCCGGGAACCACTTTGGTCACCCCAGCTGCCTCAGGACTTTCACTCTCCGCAGAGCCGGCCGCAAAAGATCGGAAACGTCTGAGAGTTGTAACAGGTCGAAGGTGCAAGGAGGGAAAAGCTGTGCTTGGTCTCACGCGAAGAACGGCTTTCCTGTGACCCACGACCCTTGGGGCTTTTACTCTGCCCACGCCTGGGATGGAAAACACCCAAGGTCTGGAGAGTACTCCCAAAGCGGAGGGGCGGGAGGGAAACGGGTTGCCTGTTCTCACTGGCTCTGGCAACCGCTCCCATAGCCCTCCCAGCTCTTGTACTTCCGCGCTGCGCGTGGGGAACCTTAAAATCAGAAGACGTCTGGCCCTTGCTCCGACGTGGAAGGAGCTGGGAGGGAGAAGCGGTGCTAGTCTCACTGCCTCTGGGAACCGCTTTCGTACTATCAGCGCGCTCGAGCGAGGGCTTTCGCCCTCCAACGGAGTAGTCGGGCTCAAAGCAAGCGAACGTGCGGAGCTTTCTCCCACGGGGAAGGTGCTGAAAGGCTACCGGGGTGCTTGGTCTCACCGGTTCCGGGAGCCGCTTGCGTAGCCCCACACCCTTCGAGCTCTCGCTCTCCCGAGGACCGAGCTCAAAACTCGCAACCGTCTGGAGCTTGCTCCGGCGTGGAAGGTGCTGCTTGTTCTCGCTCTTTACGGCATGCGCGGTCGTAGCCCCACGAACC
Source organism: Numenius arquata (assembly GCF_964106895.1). Taxonomy (NCBI): domain Eukaryota; kingdom Metazoa; phylum Chordata; class Aves; order Charadriiformes; family Scolopacidae; genus Numenius; species Numenius arquata. Next base: position 6,862 of record NW_027415356.1, on the reverse strand, counting down.
ACGGGGCTTTCGACTTCTCCGGCACCTTGCTCCTATGGGGAAGGTGCTCAAAAGCTGCTGTGGCTCACGTTGTCTCTGTTTCTACGAACTGCTTGCCTGCACCCACCAGCCTTGGGGCTTCCCCCTCCCCAGGGCCGGGCTCAAACCTGGCAGACCTCTGGAGCTTGCTCCTCCATGGAGGTTGCCAGGAGGGAAAAGGCGGTGTTTGCTCTCACCTGCCACCTCTGGGAACCGCTTTCCATCGCACCAGCAGCCTTAGGGCTCTAACCCTCCGCACGCTCAGGCTCAGAACGAGAAGAGGCTACCGCGCGTATAAGGTGCGGGGAGGGAAAAGGGGTGCTTGCTCTCGCAGTCTCTGGAAGGCGGTTTCACGGCGCCGGCACCCTGGGGGCTCTCACTCTCCCCACGGCTCGCCTCTGGGAACCGCTTTCATCGCCGCAGCAACACGAGGGCTCACCCTCTCCCCAGGGACTTGCTCAAAACCTGCAGGTGAGACGTCTGCAGGTGGCTTCCACCCTCAAGGCGGCACGAGGCAAAAGAGGCGCTTGCCCTAACTGTGTCTGGGAAAGGCTTTCATCGCCCCGTAAGCCTTGGCGCGAACACTCTCCTCAGGGAGAGGGCAGAAAAGAGGAATCCGCTGGAGACCGCTCCCACGAGGGAGGCGCAGGAGGGAACCGATCTGCTTGTTCTCGCTCTCTCTGGGAGGCACTTTCATTGCTCCCCCCACCCCCCCGCAAACACTTGACGCTTCGCGCTTTCCTGGCGGCTTCATTCGCAAACCACCTTTCCCCACTCTCTTCGCGCCAGTCGCAAAGATAGCAGACACCTGGAGATTACTGCTGTCTCGACGGTGCCGGGAGGGAGAAGGGCTGCTTGTCTCGGCGTTCTCCGGGAACCACTTTGGTCACCCCAGCTGCCTCAGGACTTTCACTCTCCGCAGAGCCGGCCGCAAAAGATCGGAAACGTCTGAGAGTTGTAACAGGTCGAAGGTGCAAGGAGGGAAAAGCTGTGCTTGGTCTCACGCGAAGAACGGCTTTCCTGTGACCCACGACCCTTGGGGCTTTTACTCTGCCCACGCCTGGGATGGAAAACACCCAAGGTCTGGAGAGTACTCCCAAAGCGGAGGGGCGGGAGGGAAACGGGTTGCCTGTTCTCACTGGCTCTGGCAACCGCTCCCATAGCCCTCCCAGCTCTTGTACTTCCGCGCTGCGCGTGGGGAACCTTAAAATCAGAAGACGTCTGGCCCTTGCTCCGACGTGGAAGGAGCTGGGAGGGAGAAGCGGTGCTAGTCTCACTGCCTCTGGGAACCGCTTTCGTACTATCAGCGCGCTCGAGCGAGGGCTTTCGCCCTCCAACGGAGTAGTCGGGCTCAAAGCAAGCGAACGTGCGGAGCTTTCTCCCACGGGGAAGGTGCTGAAAGGCTACCGGGGTGCTTGGTCTCACCGGTTCCGGGAGCCGCTTGCGTAGCCCCACACCCTTCGAGCTCTCACTCTCCCGAGGACCGAGCTCAAAACTCGCAACCGTCTGGAGCTTGCTCCGGCGTGGAAGGTGCTGCTTGTTCTCGCTCTTTACGGCATGCGCGGTCGTAGCCCCACGAACCACGGGGCTTTCGACTTCTCCGGCACCTTGCTCCTATGGGGAAGGTGCTCAAAAGCTGCTGTGGCTCACGTTGTCTCTGTTTCTACGAACTGCTTGCCTGCACCCACCAGCCTTGGGGCTTCCCCCTCCCCAGGGCCGGGCTCAAACCTGGCAGACCTCTGGAGCTTGCTCCTCCATGGAGGTTGCCAGGAGGGAAAAGGCGGTGTTTGCTCTCACCTGCCACCTCTGGGAACCGCTTTCCATCGCACCAGCAGCCTTAGGGCTCTAACCCTCCGCACGCTCAGGCTCAGAACGAGAAGAGGCTACCGCGCGTATAAGGTGCGGGGAGGGAAAAGGGGTGCTTGCTCTCGCAGTCTCTGGAAGGCGGTTTCACGGCGCCGGCACCCTGGGGGCTCTCACTCTCCCCACGGCTCGCCTCTGGGAACCGCTTTCATCGCCGCAGCAACACGAGGGCTCACCCTCTCCCCAGGGACTTGCTCAAAACCTGCAGGTGAGACGTCTGCAGGTGGCTTCCACCCTCAAGGCGGCACGAGGCAAAAGAGGCGCTTGCCCTAACTGTGTCTGGGAAAGGCTTTCATCGCCCCGTAAGCCTTGGCGCGAACACTCTCCTCAGGGAGAGGGCAGAAAAGAGGAATCCGCTGGAGACCGCTCCCACGAGGGAGGCGCAGGAGGGAACCGATCTGCTTGTTCTCGCTCTCTCTGGGAGGCACTTTCATTGCTCCCCCCACCCCCCCGCAAACACTTGACGCTTCGCGCTTTCCTGGCGGCTTCAATCGCAAACCACCTTTCCCCACTCTCTTCGCGCCAGTCGCAAAGATAGCAGACACCTGGAGATTACTGCTGTCTCGACGGTGCCGGGAGGGAGAAGGGCTGCTTGTCTCGGCGTTCTCCGGGAACCACTTTGGTCACCCCAGCTGCCTCAGGACTTTCACTCTCCGCAGAGCCGGCCGCAAAAGATCGGAAACGTCTGAGAGTTGTAACAGGTCGAAGGTGCAAGGAGGGAAAAGCTGTGCTTGGTCTCACGCGAAGAACGGCTTTCCTGTGACCCACGACCCTTGGGGCTTTTACTCTGCCCACGCCTGGGATGGAAAACACCCAAGGTCTGGAGAGTACTCCCAAAGCGGAGGGGCGGGAGGGAAACGGGTTGCCTGTTCTCACTGGCTCTGGCAACCGCTCCCATAGCCCTCCCAGCTCTTGTACTTCCGCGCTGCGCGTGGGGAACCTTAAAATCAGAAGACGTCTGGCCCTTGCTCCGACGTGGAAGGAGCTGGGAGGGAGAAGCGGTGCTAGTCTCACTGCCTCTGGGAACCGCTTTCGTACTATCAGCGCGCTCGAGCGAGGGCTTTCGCCCTCCAACGGAGTAGTCGGGCTCAAAGCAAGCGAACGTGCGGAGCTTTCTCCCACGGGGAAGGTGCTGAAAGGCTACCGGGGTGCTTGGTCTCACCGGTTCCGGGAGCCGCTTGCGTAGCCCCACACCCTTCGAGCTCTCACTCTCCCGAGGACCGAGCTCAAAACTCGCAACCGTCTGGAGCTTGCTCCGGCGTGGAAGGTGCTGCTTGTTCTCGCTCTTTACGGCATGCGCGGTCGTAGCCCCACGAACCACGGGGCTTTCGACTTCTCCGGCACCTTGCTCCTATGGGGAAGGTGCTCAAAAGCTGCTGTGGCTCACGTTGTCTCTGTTTCTACGAACTGCTTGCCTGCACCCACCAGCCTTGGGGCTTCCCCCTACCCAGGGCCGGGCTCAAACCTGGCAGACCTCTGGAGCTTGCTCCTCCATGGAGGTTGCCAGGAGGGAAAAGGCGGTGTTTGCTCTCACCTGCCACCTCTGGGAACCGCTTTCCATCGCACCAGCAGCCTTAGGGCTCTAACCCTCCGCACGCTCAGGCTCAGAACGAGAAGAGGCTACCGCGCGTATAAGGTGCGGGGAGGGAAAAGGGGTGCTTGCTCTCGCAGTCTCTGGAAGGCGGTTTCACGGCGCCGGCACCCTGGGGGCTCTCACTCTCCCCACGGCTCGCCTCTGGGAACCGCTTTCATCGCCGCAGCAACACGAGGGCTCACCCTCTCCCCAGGGACTTGCTCAAAACCTGCAGGTGAGACGTCTGCAGGTGGCTTCCACCCTCAAGGCGGCACGAGGCAAAAGAGGCGCTTGCCCTAACTGTGTCTGGGAAAGGCTTTCATCGCCCCGTAAGCCTTGGCGCGAACACTCTCCTCAGGGAGAGGGCAGAAAAGAGGAATCCGCTGGAGACCGCTCCCACGAGGGAGGCGCAGGAGGGAACCGATCTGCTTGTTCTCGCTCTCTCTGGGAGGCACTTTCATTGCTCCCCCCACCCCCCCGCAAACACTTGACGCTTCGCGCTTTCCTGGCGGCTTCATTCGCAAACCACCTTTCCCCACTCTCTTCGCGCCAGTCGCAAAGATAGCAGACACCTGGAGATTACTGCTGTCTCGACGGTGCCGGGAGGGAGAAGGGCTGCTTGTCTCGGCGTTCTCCGGGAACCACTTTGGTCACCCCAGCTGCCTCAGGACTTTCACTCTCCGCAGAGCCGGCCGCAAAAGATCGGAAACGTCTGAGAGTTGTAACAGGTCGAAGGTGCAAGGAGGGAAAAGCTGTGCTTGGTCTCACGCGAAGAACGGCTTTCCTGTGACCCACGACCCTTGGGGCTTTTACTCTGCCCACGCCTGGGATGGAAAACACCCAAGGTCTGGAGAGTACTCCCAAAGCGGAGGGGCGGGAGGGAAACGGGTTGCCTGTTCTCACTGGCTCTGGCAACCGCTCCCATAGCCCTCCCAGCTCTTGTACTTCCGCGCTGCGCGTGGGGAACCTTAAAATCAGAAGACGTCTGGCCCTTGCTCCGACGTGGAAGGAGCTGGGAGGGAGAAGCGGTGCTAGTCTCACTGCCTCTGGGAACCGCTTTCGTACTATCAGCGCGCTCGAGCGAGGGCTTTCGCCCTCCAACGGAGTAGTCGGGCTCAAAGCAAGCGAACGTGCGGAGCTTTCTCCCACGGGGAAGGTGCTGAAAGGCTACCGGGGTGCTTGGTCTCACCGGTTCCGGGAGCCGCTTGCGTAGCCCCACACCCTTCGAGCTCTCACTCTCCCGAGGACCGAGCTCAAAACTCGCAACCGTCTGGAGCTTGCTCCGGCGTGGAAGGTGCTGCTTGTTCTCGCTCTTTACGGCATGCGCGGTCGTAGCCCCACGAACCACGGGGCTTTCGACTTCTCCGGCACCTTGCTCCTATGGGGAAGGTGCTCAAAAGCTGCTGTGGCTCACGTTGTCTCTGTTTCTACGAACTGCTTGCCTGCACCCACCAGCCTTGGGGCTTCCCCCTCCCCAGGGCCGGGCTCAAACCTGGCAGACCTCTGGAGCTTGCTCCTCCATGGAGGTTGCCAGGAGGGAAAAGGCGGTGTTTGCTCTCACCTGCCACCTCTGGGAACCGCTTTCCATCGCACCAGCAGCCTTAGGGCTCTAACCCTCCGCACGCTCAGGCTCAGAACGAGAAGAGGCTACCGCGCGTATAAGGTGCGGGGAGGGAAAAGGGGTGCTTGCTCTCGCAGTCTCTGGAAGGCGGTTTCACGGCGCCGGCACCCTGGGGGCTCTCACTCTCCCCACGGCTCGCCTCTGGGAACCGCTTTCATCGCCGCAGCAACACGAGGGCTCACCCTCTCCCCAGGGACTTGCTCAAAACCTGCAGGTGAGACGTCTGCAGGTGGCTTCCACCCTCAAGGCGGCACGAGGCAAAAGAGGCGCTTGCCCTAACTGTGTCTGGGAAAGGCTTTCATCGCCCCGTAAGCCTTGGCGCGAACACTCTCCTCAGGGAGAGGGCAGAAAAGAGGAATCCGCTGGAGACCGCTCCCACGAGGGAGGCGCAGGAGGGAACCGATCTGCTTGTTCTCGCTCTCTCTGGGAGGCACTTTCATTGCTCCCCCCACCCCCCCGCAAACACTTGACGCTTCGCGCTTTCCTGGCGGCTTCATTCGCAAACCACCTTTCCCCACTCTCTTCGCGCCAGTCGCAAAGATAGCAGACACCTGGAGATTACTGCTGTCTCGACGGTGCCGGGAGGGAGAAGGGCTGCTTGTCTCGGCGTTCTCCGGGAACCACTTTGGTCACCCCAGCTGCCTCAGGACTTTCACTCTCCGCAGAGCCGGCCGCAAAAGATCGGAAACGTCTGAGAGTTGTAACAGGTCGAAGGTGCAAGGAGGGAAAAGCTGTGCTTGGTCTCACGCGAAGAACGGCTTTCCTGTGACCCACGACCCTTGGGGCTTTTACTCTGCCCACGCCTGGGATGGAAAACACCCAAGGTCTGGAGAGTACTCCCAAAGCGGAGGGGCGGGAGGGAAACGGGTTGCCTGTTCTCACTGGCTCTGGCAACCGCTCCCATAGCCCTCCCAGCTCTTGTACTTCCGCGCTGCGCGTGGGGAACCTTAAAATCAGAAGACGTCTGGCCCTTGCTCCGACGTGGAAGGAGCTGGGAGGGAGAAGCGGTGCTAGTCTCACTGCCTCTGGGAACCGCTTTCGTACTATCAGCGCGCTCGAGCGAGGGCTTTCGCCCTCCAACGGAGTAGTCGGGCTCAAAGCAAGCGAACGTGCGGAGCTTTCTCCCACGGGGAAGGTGCTGAAAGGCTACCGGGGTGCTTGGTCTCACCGGTTCCGGGAGCCGCTTGCGTAGCCCCACACCCTTCGAGCTCTCGCTCTCCCGAGGACCGAGCTCAAAACTCGCAACCGTCTGGAGCTTGCTCCGGCGTGGAAGGTGCTGCTTGTTCTCGCTCTTTACGGCATGCGCGGTCGTAGCCCCACGAACCACGGGGCTTTCGACTTCTCCGGCACCTTGCTCCTATGGGGAAGGTGCTCAAAAGCTGCTGTGGCTCACGTTGTCTCTGTTTCTACGAACTGCTTGCCTGCACCCACCAGCCTTGGGGCTTCCCCCTCCCCAGGGCCGGGCTCAAACCTGGCAGACCTCTGGAGCTTGCTCCTCCATGGAGGTTGCCAGGAGGGAAAAGGCGGTGTTTGCTCTCACCTGCCACCTCTGGGAACCGCTTTCCATCGCACCAGCAGCCTTAGGGCTCTAACCCTCCGCACGCTCAGGCTCAGAACGAGAAGAGGCTACCGCGCGTATAAGGTGCGGGGAGGGAAAAGGGGTGCTTGCTCTCGCAGTCTCTGGAAGGCGGTTTCACGGCGCCGGCACCCTGGGGGCTCTCACTCTCCCCACGGCTCGCCTCTGGGAACCGCTTTCATCGCCGCAGCAACACGAGGGCTCACCCTCT
>NW_027415355.1:0-53465 GCF_964106895.1 Numenius arquata | reverse complement strand
TGCCAGCCCCTATGGAAGGAACCCTACGGGCCCCTACAGAACACTACTGGCTCCTGCGGTACTCTACAGGCCTCTAGGGAACCTACGAAGCTCTACGGAGCCCTATGGATCCTTACGGAACAGTACGGGCCCCTTCACACCTCTGCGGGCGCTTATGGAAACCTACAGGACCCTACGGAACTGTACGAGACTCTAGAGGCCCCTAGGGAACACCACAGGCCCCTACGGAACCCTACACAACCCTCTGGAAACTTATGGAACCCTACAAGCTCCTACCAACCCCTGCGGCCACTTACACAACCCTACAGGCCCCTACGGAAATCTACGGGACTCTACAGGCCCCTAGGGAACCCTACAGATTTTGACGGAACCCTACGAGCCCCTCTGGAACCCTACAGAATACTCCAGGACCCGACAGCACTCTACAAGACCCTTAGCAACACAACGGAACCTCACTAAAACCCTATGGGCTCCTACAGAACACTGCAGGTGCCTACGGAACCCTACAGACCCCTACGGAACCCTACAGACACCTGCGGGCACTTACAGAACCCTGCAGGCCCCTACGGAACCCTACAGGTCCATACAGAACCCCACAGGGCCCTACGGAACTTTACCAGCCACTACGGAACTCTACGGGCCCCTACGGAACCCTGCAGAACCCTCCAGAACCTTACAGAATCCCACGGATTCCTACAGACTCCTGCGGGCACTTACTCAACCCTAGAGGACCCTACGGAACACTGCCAGCCCCTATGGAAGGAACCCTACGGGCCCCTACAGAACACTACTGGCTCCTGCGGTACTCTACAGGCCTCTAGGGAACCTACGAAGCTCTACGGAGCCCTATGGATCCTTACGGAACAGTACGGGCCCCTTCACACCTCTGCGGGCGCTTATGGAAACCTACAGGACCCTACGGAACTGTACGAGACTCTAGAGGCCCCTAGGGAACACCACAGGCCCCTACGGAACCCTACACAACCCTCTGGAAACTTATGGAACCCTACAAGCTCCTACCAACCCCTGCGGCCACTTACACAACCCTACAGGCCCCTACGGAAATCTACGGGACTCTACAGGCCCCTAGGGAACCCTACAGATTTTGACGGAACCCTACGAGCCCCTCTGGAACCCTACAGAATACTCCAGGACCCGACAGCACTCTACAAGACCCTTAGCAACACAACGGAACCTCACTAAAACCCTATGGGCTCCTACAGAACACTGCAGGTGCCTACGGAACCCTACAGACCCCTACGGAACCCTACAGACACCTGCGGGCACTTACAGAACCCTGCAGGCCCCTACGGAACCCTACAGGTCCATACAGAACCCCACAGGGCCCTACGGAACTTTACCAGCCACTACGGAACTCTACGGGCCCCTACGGAACCCTGCAGAACCCTCCAGAACCTTACAGAATCCCACAGACGCCTACAGACTCCTGCGGGCACTTACACAACCCTGGAGGCCCCTACGGAACACTGCCAGCCCCTATGGAAGGAACCCTACGGGGCCCTACAGAACACTACTGGCTCCTGCGGTACTCTACAGGCCTCTAGGGAACCTACGAAGGAAGCTCTACGGAGCCCTATGGATCCTTACGGAACAGTACGGGCCCCTTCAGACCTCTGCGGGCGCTTATGGAAACCTACAGGACCCTACGGAACTGTACGAGACTCTACAGGCCCCTAGGGAACACCACAGGCCCCTACGGAACCCTACACAACCCTCTGGAAACTTATGGAACCCTACAAGCTCCTACCAACCCCTGCGGCCACTTACTCAACCCTACAGGCCCCTACGGAAATCTACGGGACTCTACGGGCCCCTAGGGAACCCTACAGATTTCGACGGAACCCTACAAGCCCCTCTGGAACCCTACAGAATACTCCAGGACCCGACAGCACTCTACAAGACCCTTAGCAACACAACGGAACCTCACTAAAACCCTATGGCTCCTACAGAACACTGCAGGTGCCTACGGAACCCTACAGACCCCTACGGAATACTACCAGCCACTACGGAAACCTATGGCCCCTACGGAACTCTACGGAACCTGACAGAAACACTGTGCGCCCCTACAGGCCCTTGCAGGCACTTGCAGAACTCTGCAGGAACCCACGGAACTTTATGGAACCCTACCAGCCCCTACAAAAGCCTAAAGACCCTTGCAGGCAGTTATGAACGGTACAGGGCCCTACGGAACTTTACCAGCCACTACGGAACTCTACGGGCCCCTACGGAACCCTGCAGAACCCTCCAGAACCTTACAGAATCCCACGGATTCCTACAGACTCCTGCGGGCACTTACTCAACCCTAGAGGACCCTACGGAACACTGCCAGCCCCTATGGAAGGAACCCTACGGGCCCCTACAGAACACTACTGGCTCCTGCGGTACTCTACAGGCCTCTAGGGAACCTACGAAGCTCTACGGAGCCCTATGGATCCTTACGGAACAGTACGGGCCCCTTCAGACCTCTGCGGGCGCTTATGGAAACCTACAGGACCCTACGGAACTGTACGAGACTCTAGAGGCCCCTAGGGAACACCACAGGCCCCTACGGAACCCTACACAACCCTCTGGAAACTTATGGAACCCTACAAGCTCCTACCAACCCCTGCGGCCACTTACACAACCCTACAGGCCCTACGGAAATCTACGGGACTCTACAGGCCCTAGGGAACCCTACAGATTTTGACGGAACCCTACGAGCCCCTCTGGAACCCTACAGAATACTCCAGGACCCGACAGCACTCTACAAGACCCTTAGCAACACAACGGAACCTCACTAAAACCCTATGGGCTCCTACAGAACACTGCAGGTGCCTACGGAACCCTACAGACCCCTACGGAACCCTACAGACACCTGCGGGCACTTACAGAACCCTGCAGGCCCCTACGGAACCCTACAGGTCCATACAGAACCCCACAGGGCCCTACGGAACTTTACCAGCCACTACGGAACTCTACGGGCCCCTACGGAACCCTGCAGAACCCTCCAGAACCTTACAGAATCCCACGGATTCCTACAGACTCCTGCGGGCACTTACTCAACCCTAGAGGACCCTACGGAACACTGCCAGCCCCTATGGAAGGAACCCTACGGGCCCCTACAGAACACTACTGGCTCCTGCGGTACTCTACAGGCCTCTAGGGAACCTACGAAGCTCTACGGAGCCCTATGGATCCTTACGGAACAGTACGGGCCCCTTCACACCTCTGCGGGCGCTTATGGAAACCTACAGGACCCTACGGAACTGTACGAGACTCTAGAGGCCCCTAGGGAACACCACAGGCCCCTACGGAACCCTACACAACCCTCTGGAAACTTATGGAACCCTACAAGCTCCTACCAACCCCTGCGGCCACTTACACAACCCTACAGGCCCCTACGGAAATCTACGGGACTCTACAGGCCCCTAGGGAACCCTACAGATTTTGACGGAACCCTACGAGCCCCTCTGGAACCCTACAGAATACTCCAGGACCCGACAGCACTCTACAAGACCCTTAGCAACACAACGGAACCTCACTAAAACCCTATGGGCTCCTACAGAACACTGCAGGTGCCTACGGAACCCTACAGACCCCTACGGAACCCTACAGACACCTGCGGGCACTTACAGAACCCTGCAGGCCCCTACGGAACCCTACAGGTCCATACAGAACCCCACAGGGCCCTACGGAACTTTACCAGCCACTACGGAACTCTACGGGCCCCTACGGAACCCTGCAGAACCCTCCAGAACCTTACAGAATCCCACAGACGCCTACAGACTCCTGCGGGCACTTACACAACCCTGGAGGCCCCTACGGAACACTGCCAGCCCCTATGGAAGGAACCCTACGGGGCCCTACAGAACACTACTGGCTCCTGCGGTACTCTACAGGCCTCTAGGGAACCTACGAAGCTCTACGGAGCCCTATGGATCCTTACGGAACAGTACGGGCCCCTTCAGACCTCTGCGGGCGCTTAAGGAAACCTACAGGACCCTACGGAACTGTACGAGACTCTACAGGCCCCTAGGGAACACCACAGGCCCCTACGGAACCCTACACAACCCTCTGGAAACTTATGGAACCCTACAAGCTCCTACCAACCCCTGCGGCCACTTACTCAACCCTACAGGCCCCTACGGAAATCTACGGGACTCTACGGGCCCCTAGGGAACCCTACAGATTTCGACGGAACCCTACAAGCCCCTCTGGAACCCTACAGAATACTCCAGGACCCGACAGCACTCTACAAGACCCTTAGCAACACAACGGAACCTCACTAAAACCCTATGGGCTCCTACAGAACACTGCAGGTGCCTACGGAACCCTACAGACCCCTACGGAATACTACCAGCCACTACGGAAACCTATGGCCCCTACGGAACTCTACGGAACCTGACAGAAACACTGTGCGCCCCTACAGGCCCTTGCAGGCACTTGCAGAACTCTGCAGGAACCCACGGAACTTTATGGAACCCTACCAGCCCCTACAAAAGCCTAAAGACCCTTGCAGGCAGTTATGGAACGGTACAGGGCCCTACGGAACTTTACCAGCCACTACGGAACTCTACGGGCCCCTACGGAACACTGCAGAACCCTCCAGAACCTTACAGAATCCTACGGATTCCTACAGACTCCTGCGGGCACTTACTCAACCCTAGAGGACCCTACGGAACACTGCCAGCCCCTATGGAAGGAACCCTACGGGCCCCTACAGAACACTACTGGCTCCTGCGGTACTCTACAGGCCTCTAGGGAACCTACGAAGCTCTACGGAGCCCTATGGATCCTTACGGAACAGTACGGGCCCCTTCACACCTCTGCGGGCGCTTATGGAAACCTACAGGACCCTACGGAACTGTACGAGACTCTAGAGGCCCCTAGGGAACACCACAGGCCCCTACGGAACCCTACACAACCCTCTGGAAACTTATGGAACCCTACAAGCTCCTACCAACCCCTGCGGGCACTTACTCAACCCTACAGGCCCCTACGGAAATCTACGGGACTCTACAGGCCCCTAGGGAACCCTACAGATTTTGACGGAACCCTACGAGCCCCTCTGGAACCCTACAGAATACTCCAGGACCCGACAGCACTCTACAAGACCCTTAGCAACACAACGGAACCTCACTAAAACCCTATGGGCTCCTACAGAACACTGCAGGTGCCTACGGAACCCTACAGACCCCTACGGAACCCTACAGACACCTGCGGGCACTTACAGAACCCTGCAGGCCCCTACGGAACCCTACAGGTCCATACAGAACCCCACAGGGCCCTACGGAACTTTACCAGCCACTACGGAACTCTACGGGCCCCTACGGAACCCTGCAGAACCCCCCGGAACCTTACAGAATCCCACAGACGCCTACAGACTCCTGCGGGCACTTACACAACCCTGGAGGCCCCTACGGAACACTGCCAGCCCCTATGGAAGGAACCCTACGGGGCCCTACAGAACACTACTGGCTCCTGCGGTACTCTACAGGCCTCTAGGGAACCTACGAAGCTCTACGGAGCCCTATGGATCCTTACGGAACAGTACGGGCCCCTTCAGACCTCTGCGGGCGCTTATGGAAACCTACAGGACCCTACGGAACTCTACGAGACTCTACAGGCCCCTAGGGAACATCACAGGCCCCTACATAACCGTACGAGACTCTACAGGCCCCTAGGGAACACCACAGGCCCCTACGGAAGCCTACACAACCCTCTGGAAACTTATGGAACCCTACAAGCTCCTACCAACCCCTGCGGGCACTTACTCAACCCTACAGGCCCCTACGGAAATCTACGGGACTCTACGGGCCCCTAGGGAACCCTACAGATTTCGACGGAACCCTACAAGCCCCTCTGGAACCCTACAGAATACTCCAGGACCCGACAGCACTCTACAAGACCCTTAGCAACACAACGGAACCTCACTAAAACCCTATGGGCTCCTACAGAACACTGCAGGTGCCTACGGAACCCTACAGACCCCTACGGAATACTACCAGCCACTACGGAAACCTATGGCCCCTACGGAACTCTACGGAACCTGACAGAAACACTGTGCGCCCCTACAGGCCCTTGCAGGCACTTGCAGAACTCTGCAGGAACCCACGGAACTTTATGGAACCCTACCAGCCCCTACAAAAGCCTAAAGACCCTTGCAGGCAGTTATGGAACGGTACAGGGCCCTACGGAACTTTACCAGCCACTACGGAACTCTACGGGCCCCTACGGAACACTGCAGAACCCTCCAGAACCTTACAGAATCCCACGGATTCCTACAGACTCCTGCGGGCACTTACTCAACCCTAGAGGACCCTACGGAACACTGCCAGCCCCTATGGAAGGAACCCTACGGGGCCCTACAGAACACTACTGGCTCCTGCGGTACTCTACAGGCCTCTAGGGAACCTACGAAGCTCTACGGAGCCCTGTGGATCCTTACGGAACAGTACGGGCCCCTTCAGACCTCTGCGGGCGCTTATGGAAACCTACAGGACCCTACGGAACTGTACGAGACTCTAGAGGCCCCTAGGGAACACCACAGGCCCCTACGGAAGCCTACACAACCCTCTGGAAACTTATGGAACCCTACAAGCTCCTACCAACCCCTGCGGCCACTTACACAACCCTACAGGCCCCTACGGAAATCTACGGGACTCTACAGGCCCCTAGGGAACCCTACAGATTTTGACGGAACCCTACGAGCCCCTCTGGAACCCTACAGAATACTCCAGGACCCGACAGCACTCTACAAGACCCTTAGCAACACAACGGAACCTCACTAAAACCCTATGGGCTCCTACAGAACACTGCAGGTGCCTACGGAACCCTACAGACCCCTACGGAACCCTACAGACACCTGCGGGCACTTACAGAACCCTGCAGGCCCCTACGGAACCCTACAGGTCCATACAGAACCCCACAGGGCCCTACGGAACTTTACCAGCCACTACGGAACTCTACGGGCCCCTACGGAACCCTGCAGAACCCTCCGGAACCTTACAGAATCCCACAGACGCCTACAGACTCCTGCGGGCACTTACACAACCCTGGAGGCCCCTACGGAACACTGCCAGCCCCTATGGAAGGAACCCTACGGGGCCCTACAGAACACTACTGGCTCCTGCGGTACTCTACAGGCCTCTAGGGAACCTACGAAGCTCTACGGAGCCCTGTGGATCCTTACGGAACAGTACGGGCCCCTTCAGACCTCTGCGGGCGCTTATGGAAACCTACAGGACCCTACGGAACTGTACGAGACTCTAGAGGCCCCTAGGGAACACCACAGGCCCCTACGGAAGCCTACACAACCCTCTGGAAACTTATGGAACCCTACAAGCTCCTACCAACCCCTGCGGCCACTTACACAACCCTACAGGCCCCTACGGAAATCTACGGGACTCTACAGGCCCCTAGGGAACCCTACAGATTTTGACGGAACCCTACGAGCCCCTCTGGAACCCTACAGAATACTCCAGGACCCGACAGCACTCTACAAGACCCTTAGCAACACAACGGAACCTCACTAAAACCCTATGGGCTCCTACAGAACACTGCAGGTGCCTACGGAACCCTACAGACCCCTACGGAACCCTACAGACACCTGCGGGCACTTACAGAACCCTGCAGGCCCCTACGGAACCCTACAGGTCCATACAGAACCCCACAGGGCCCTACGGAACTTTACCAGCCACTACGGAACTCTACGGGCCCCTACGGAACCCTGCAGAACCCTCCGGAACCTTACAGAATCCCACAGACGCCTACAGACTCCTGCGGGCACTTACACAACCCTGGAGGCCCCTACGGAACACTGCCAGCCCCTATGGAAGGAACCCTACGGGGCCCTACAGAACACTACTGGCTCCTGCGGTACTCTACAGGCCTCTAGGGAACCTACGAAGCTCTACGGAGCCCTATGGATCCTTACGGAACAGTACGGGCCCCTTCAGACCTCTGCGGGCGCTTATGGAAACCTACAGGACCCTACGGAACTCTACGAGACTCTACAGGCCCCTAGGGAACACCACAGGCCCCTACGGAACCCTACACAACCCTCTGGAAACTTATGGAACCCTACAAGCTCCTACCAACCCCTGCGGCCACTTACACAACCCTACAGGCCCCTACGGAAATCTACGGGACTCTACAGGCCCCTAGGGAACCCTACAGATTTTGACGGAACCCTACGAGCCCCTCTGGAACCCTACAGAATACTCCAGGACCCGACAGCACTCTACAAGACCCTTAGCAACACAACGGAACCTCACTAAAACCCTATGGGCTCCTACAGAACACTGCAGGTGCCTACGGAACCCTACAGACCCCTACGGAACCCTACAGACACCTGCGGGTACTTACAGAGCCCTGCAGGCCCCTACGGAACCCTACAGGTCCATACAGAACCCCACAGGGCCCTACGGAACTTTACCAGCCACTACGGAACTCTACGGGTCCATACAGAACCCCACAGGGCCCTACGGAACTTTACCAGCCACTACGGAACTCTACGGGCCCCTACGGAACCCTGCAGAACCCTCCGGAACCTTACAGAATCCCACAGACGCCTACAGACTCCTGCGGGCACTTACACAACCCTGGAGGCCCCTACGGAACACTGCCAGCCCCTATGGAAGGAACCCTACGGGGCCCTACAGAACACTACTGGCTCCTGCGGTACTCTACAGGCCTCTAGGGAACCTACGAAGCTCTACGGAGCCCTGTGGATCCTTACGGAACAGTACGGGCCCCTTCAGACCTCTGCGGGCGCTTATGGAAACCTACAGGACCCTACGGAACTGTACGAGACTCTAGAGGCCCCTAGGGAACACCACAGGCCCCTACGGAAGCCTACACAACCCTCTGGAAACTTATGGAACCCTACAAGCTCCTACCAACCCCTGCGGCCACTTACACAACCCTACAGGCCCCTACGGAAATCTACGGGACTCTACAGGCCCCTAGGGAACCCTACAGATTTTGACGGAACCCTACGAGCCCCTCTGGAACCCTACAGAATACTCCAGGACCCGACAGCACTCTACAAGACCCTTAGCAACACAACGGAACCTCACTAAAACCCTATGGGCTCCTACAGAACACTGCAGGTGCCTACGGAACCCTACAGACCCCTACGGAACCCTACAGACACCTGCGGGCACTTACAGAACCCTGCAGGCCCCTACGGAACCCTACAGGTCCATACAGAACCCCACAGGGCCCTACGGAACTTTACCAGCCACTACGGAACTCTACGGGCCCCTACGGAACCCTGCAGAACCCTCCGGAACCTTACAGAATCCCACAGACGCCTACAGACTCCTGCGGGCACTTACACAACCCTGGAGGCCCCTACGGAACACTGCCAGCCCCTATGGAAGGAACCTTACGGGGCCCTACAGAACACTACTGGCTCCTGCGGTACTCTACAGGCCTCTAGGGAACCTACGAAGCTCTACGGAGCCCTATGGATCCTTACGGAACAGTACGGGCCCCTTCACACCTCTGCGGGCGCTTATGGAAACCTACAGGACCCTACGGAACTGTACGAGACTCTACAGGCCCCTAGGGAACACCACAGGCCCCTACGGAAGCCTACACAACCCTCTGGAAACTTATGGAACCCTACAAGCTCCTACCAACCCCTGCGGGCACTTACTCAACCCTACAGGCCCCTACGGAAATCTACGGGACTCTACGGGCCCCTAGGGAACCCTACAGATTTCGACGGAACCCTACAAGCCCCTCTGGAACCCTACAGAATACTCCAGGACCCGACAGCACTCTACAAGACCCTTAGCAACACAACGGAACCTCACTAAAACCCTATGGGCTCCTACAGAACACTGCAGGTGCCTACGGAACCCTACAGACCCCTACGGAATACTACCAGCCACTACGGAAACCTATGGCCCCTACGGAACTCTACGGAACCTGACAGAAACACTGTGCGCCCCTACAGGCCCTTGCAGGCACTTGCAGAACTCTGCAGGAACCCACGGAACTTTATGGAACCCTACCAGCCCCTACAAAAGCCTAAAGACCCTTGCAGGCAGTTATGGAACGGTACAGGGCCCTACGGAACTTTACCAGCCACTACGGAACTCTACGGGCCCCTACGGAACCCTGCAGAACCCTCCAGAACCTTACAGAATCCTACGGATTCCTACAGACTCCTGCGGGCACTTACTCAACCCTAGAGGACCCTACGGAACACTGCCAGCCCCTATGGAAGGAACCCTACGGGGCCCTACAGAACACTACTGGCTCCTGCGGTACTCTACAGGCCTCTAGGGAACCTACGAAGCTCTACGGAGCCCTATGGATCCTTACGGAACAGTACGGGCCCCTTCAGACCTCTGCGGGCGCTTATGGAAACCTACAGGACCCTACGGAACTGTACGAGACTCTAGAGGCCCCTAGGGAACACCACAGGCCCCTACGGAAGCCTACACAACCCTCTGGAAACTTATGGAACCCTACAAGCTCCTACCAACCCCTGCGGCCACTTACACAACCCTACAGGCCCCTACGGAAATCTACGGGACTCTACAGGCCCCTAGGGAACCCTACAGATTTTGACGGAACCCTACGAGCCCCTCTGGAACCCTACAGAATACTCCAGGACCCGACAGCACTCTACAAGACCCTTAGCAACACAACGGAACCTCACTAAAACCCTATGGGCTCCTACAGAACACTGCAGGTGCCTACGGAACCCTACAGACCCCTACGGAACCCTACAGACACCTGCGGGCACTTACAGAACCCTGCAGGCCCCTACGGAACCCTACAGGTCCATACAGAACCCCACAGGGCCCTACGGAACTTTACCAGCCACTACGGAACTCTACGGGCCCCTACGGAACCCTGCAGAACCCTCCGGAACCTTACAGAATCCCACAGACGCCTACAGACTCCTGCGGGCACTTACACAACCCTGGAGGCCCCTACGGAACACTGCCAGCCCCTATGGAAGGAACCCTACGGGGCCCTACAGAACACTACTGGCTCCTGCGGTACTCTACAGGCCTCTAGGGAACCTACGAAGCTCTACGGAGCCCTATGGATCCTTACGGAACAGTACGGGCCCCTTCAGACCTCTGCGGGCGCTTATGGAAACCTACAGGACCCTACGGAACTGTACGAGACTCTACAGGCCCCTAGGGAACACCACAGGCCCCTACGGAAGCCTACACAACCCTCTGGAAACTTATGGAACCCTACAAGCTCCTACCAACCCCTGCGGCCACTTACACAACCCTACAGGCCCCTACGGAAATCTACGGGACTCTACAGGCCCCTAGGGAACCCTACAGATTTTGACGGAACCCTACGAGCCCCTCTGGAACCCTACAGAATACTCCAGGACCCGACAGCACTCTACAAGACCCTTAGCAACACAACGGAACCTCACTAAAACCCTATGGGCTCCTACAGAACACTGCAGGTGCCTACGGAACCCTACAGACCCCTACGGAACCCTACAGACACCTGCGGGTACTTACAGAGCCCTGCAGGCCCCTACGGAACCCTACAGGTCCATACAGAACCCCACAGGGCCCTACGGAACTTTACCAGCCACTACGGAACTCTACGGGTCCATACAGAACCCCACAGGGCCCTACGGAACTTTACCAGCCACTACGGAACTCTACGGGCCCCTACGGAACCCTGCAGAACCCTCCGGAACCTTACAGAATCCCACAGACGCCTACAGACTCCTGCGGGCACTTACACAACCCTACAGGCCCCTACGGAACACTGCCAGCCCCTATGGAAGGAACCCTACGGGGCCCTACAGAACACTACTGGCTCCTGCGGTACTCTACAGGCCTCTAGGGCACCTACGAAGCTCTACGGAGCCCTGTGGATCCTTACGGAACAGTACGGGCCCCTTCAGACCTCTGCGGGCGCTTATGGAAACCTACAGGACCCTACGGAACTGTACGAGACTCTAGAGGCCCCTAGGGAACACCACAGGCCCCTACGGAAGCCTACACAACCCTCTGGAAACTTATGGAACCCTACAAGCTCCTACCAACCCCTGCGGCCACTTACTCAACCCTACAGGCCCCTACGGAAATCTACGGGACTCTACAGGCCCCTAGGGAACCCTACAGATTTTGACGGAACCCTACGAGCCCCTCTGGAACCCTACAGAATACTCCAGGACCCGACAGCACTCTACAAGACCCTTAGCAACACAACGGAACCTCACTAAAACCCTATGGGCTCCTACAGAACACTGCAGGTGCCTACGGAACCCTACAGACCCCTACGGAACCCTACAGACACCTGCGGGCACTTACAGAACCCTGCAGGCCCCTACGGAACCCTACAGGTCCATACAGAACCCCACAGGGCCCTACGGAACTTTACCAGCCACTACGGAACTCTACGGGCCCCTACGGAACCCTGCAGAACCCTCCGGAACCTTACAGAATCCCACAGACGCCTACAGACTCCTGCGGGCACTTACACAACCCTGGAGGCCCCTACGGAACACTGCCAGCCCCTATGGAAGGAACCTTACGGGGCCCTACAGAACACTACTGGCTCCTGCGGTACTCTACAGGCCTCTAGGGAACCTACGAAGCTCTACGGAGCCCTATGGATCCTTACGGAACAGTACGGGCCCCTTCAGACCTCTGCGGGCGCTTATGGAAACCTACAGGACCCTACGGAACTGTACGAGACTCTAGAGGCCCCTAGGGAACACCACAGGCCCCTACGGAAGCCTACACAACCCTCTGGAAACTTATGGAACCCTACAAGCTCCTACCAACCCCTGCGGGCACTTACTCAACCCTACAGGCCCCTACGGAAATCTACGGGACTCTACGGGCCCCTAGGGAACCCTACAGATTTCGACGGAACCCTACAAGCCCCTCTGGAACCCTACAGAATACTCCAGGACCCGACAGCACTCTACAAGACCCTTAGCAACACAACGGAACCTCACTAAAACCCTATGGGCTCCTACAGAACACTGCAGGTGCCTACGGAACCCTACAGACCCCTACGGAACCCTACAGACACCTGCGGGCACTTACAGAACCCTGCAGGCCCCTACGGAACCCTACAGGTCCATACAGAACCCCACAGGGCCCTACGGAACTTTACCAGCCACTACGGAACTCTACGGGCCCCTACGGAACCCTGCAGAACCCTCCGGAACCTTACAGAATCCCACAGACGCCTACAGACTCCTGCGGGCACTTACACAACCCTGGAGGCCCCTACGGAACACTGCCAGCCCCTATGGAAGGAACCCTACGGGGCCCTACAGAACACTACTGGCTCCTGCGGTACTCTACAGGCCTCTAGGGAACCTACGAAGCTCTACGGAGCCCTATGGATCCTTACGGAACAGTACGGGCCCCTTCAGACCTCTGCGGGCGCTTATGGAAACCTACAGGACCCTACGGAACTCTACGAGACTCTACAGGCCCCTAGGGAACATCACAGGCCCCTACATAACCGTACGAGACTCTACAGGCCCCTAGGGAACACCACAGGCCCCTACGGAACCCTACACAACCCTCTGGAAACTTATGGAACCCTACAAGCTCCTACCAACCCCTGCGGGCACTTACTCAACCCTACAGGCCCCTACGGAAATCTACGGGACTCTACGGGCCCCTAGGGAACCCTACAGATTTCGACGGAACCCTACAAGCCCCTCTGGAACCCTACAGAATACTCCAGGACCCGACAGCACTCTACAAGACCCTTAGCAACACAACGGAACCTCACTAAAACCCTATGGGCTCCTACAGAACACTGCAGGTGCCTACGGAACCCTACAGACCCCTACGGAATACTACCAGCCACTACGGAAACCTATGGCCCCTACGGAACTCTACGGAACCTGACAGAAACACTGTGCGCCCCTACAGGCCCTTGCAGGCACTTGCAGAACTCTGCAGGAACCCACGGAACTTTATGGAACCCTACCAGCCCCTACAAAAGCCTAAAGACCCTTGCAGGCAGTTATGGAACGGTACAGGGCCCTAGGGAACTTTACCAGCCACTACGGAACTCTACGGGCCCCTACGGAACCCTGCAGAACCCTCCAGAACCTTACAGAATCCCACGGATTCCTACAGACTCCTGCGGGCACTTACTCAACCCTAGAGGACCCTACGGAACACTGCCAGCCCCTATGGAAGGAACCCTACGGGCCCCTACAGAACACTACTGGCTCCTGCGGTACTCTACAGGCCTCTAGGGAACCTACGAAGCTCTACGGAGCCCTATGGATCCTTACGGAACAGTACGGGCCCCTTCAGACCTCTGCGGGCGCTTATGGAAACCTACAGGACCCTACGGAACTGTACGAGACTCTAGAGACCCCTAGGGAACACCACAGGCCCCTACGGAAGCCTACACAACCCTCTGGAAACTTATGGAACCCTACAAGCTCCTACCAACCCCTGCGGCCACTTACACAACCCTACAGGCCCCTACGGAAATCTACGGGACTCTACAGGCCCCTAGGGAACCCTACAGATTTTGACGGAACCCTACGAGCCCCTCTGGAACCCTACAGAATACTCCAGGACCCGACAGCACTCTACAAGACCCTTAGCAACACAACGGAACCTCACTAAAACCCTATGGGCTCCTACAGAACACTTCAGGTGCCTACGGAACCCTACAGACCCCTACGGAATACTACCAGCCACTACGGAAACCTATGGCCCCTACGGAACTCTACGGAACCTGACAGAAACACTGTGCGCCCCTACAGGCCCTTGCAGGCACTTGCAGAACTCTGCAGGAACCCACGGAACTTTATGGAACCCTACCAGCCCCTACAAAAGCCTAAAGACCCTTGCAGGCAGTTATGGAACGGTACAGGGCCCTACGGAACTTTACCAGCCACTACGGAACTCTACGGGCCCCTACGGAACCCTGCAGAACCCTCCAGAACCTTACAGAATCCCACGGATTCCTACAGACTCCTGCGGGCACTTACTCAACCCTAGAGGACCCTACGGAACACTGCCAGCCCCTATGGAAGGAACCCTACGGGCCCCTACAGAACACTACTGGCTCCTGCGGTACTCTACAGGCCTCTAGGGAACCTACGAAGCTCTACGGAGCCCTATGGATCCTTACGGAACAGTACGGGCCCCTTCAGACCTCTGCGGGCGCTTATGGAAACCTACAGGACCCTACGGAACTGTACGAGACTCTAGAGGCCCCTAGGGAACACCACAGGCCCCTACGGAAGCCTACACAACCCTCTGGAAACTTATGGAACCCTACAAGCTCCTACCAACCCCTGCGGCCACTTACACAACCCTACAGGCCCCTACGGAAATCTACGGGACTCTACAGGCCCCTAGGGAACTCTACAGATTTTGACGGAACCCTACCAGCCCCTCTGGAACCCTACAGAATACTCCAGGACCCGACAGCACTCTACAAGACCCTTAGCAACACAACGGAACCTCACTAAAACCCTATGGGCTCCTACAGAACACTGCAGGTGCCTACGGAACCCTACAGACCCCTACGGAACCCTACAGACACCTGCGGGCACTTACAGAACCCTGCAGGCCCCTACGGAACCCTACAGGTCCATACAGAACCCCACAGGGCCCTACGGAACTTTACCAGCCACTACGGAACTCTACGGGCCCCTACGGAACCCTGCAGAACCCTCCGGAACCTTACAGAATCCCACAGACGCCTACAGACTCCTGCGGGCACTTACACAACCCTGGAGGCCCCTACGGAACACTGCCAGCCCCTATGGAAGGAACCCTACGGGGCCCTACAGAACACTACTGGCTCCTGCGGTACTCTACAGGCCTCTAGGGAACCTACGAAGCTCTACGGAGCCCTATGGATCCTTACGGAACAGTACGGGCCCCTTCACACCTCTGCGGGCGCTTATGGAAACCTACAGGACCCTACGGAACTGTACGAGACTCTACAGGCCCCTAGGGAACACCACAGGCCCCTACGGAAGCCTACACAACCCTCTGGAAACTTATGGAACCCTACAAGCTCCTACCAACCCCTGCGGGCACTTACTCAACCCTACAGGCCCCTACGGAAATCTACGGGACTCTACGGGCCCCTAGGGAACCCTACAGATTTCGACGGAACCCTACAAGCCCCTCTGGAACCCTACAGAATACTCCAGGACCCGACAGCACTCTACAAGACCCTTAGCAACACAACGGAACCTCACTAAAACCCTATGGGCTCCTACAGAACACTGCAGGTGCCTACGGAACCCTACAGACCCCTACGGAACCCTACAGACACCTGCGGGCACTTACAGAACCCTGCAGGCCCCTACGGAACCCTACAGGTCCATACAGAACCCCACAGGGCCCTACGGAACTTTACCAGCCACTACGGAACTCTACGGGCCCCTACGGAACCCTGCAGAACCCTCCGGAACCTTACAGAATCCCACAGACGCCTACAGACTCCTGCGGGCACTTACACAACCCTGGAGGCCCCTACGGAACACTGCCAGCCCCTATGGAAGGAACCCTACGGGGCCCTACAGAACACTACTGGCTCCTGCGGTACTCTACAGGCCTCTAGGGAACCTACGAAGCTCTACGGAGCCCTATGGATCCTTACGGAACAGTACGGGCCCCTTCACACCTCTGCGGGCGCTTATGGAAACCTACAG
Source organism: Numenius arquata (assembly GCF_964106895.1). Lineage (NCBI taxonomy): Eukaryota > Metazoa > Chordata > Aves > Charadriiformes > Scolopacidae > Numenius > Numenius arquata. The sequence goes on along the minus strand of NW_027415355.1, from coordinate 36,793 downwards.
GACCCTACGGAACTGTACGAGACTCTAGAGGCCCCTAGGGAACACCACAGGCCCCTACGGAAGCCTACACAACCCTCTGGAAACTTATGGAACCCTACAAGCTCCTACCAACCCCTGCGGGCACTTACTCAACCCTACAGGCCCCTACGGAAATCTACGGGACTCTACGGGCCCCTAGGGAACCCTACAGATTTCGACGGAACCCTACAAGCCCCTCTGGAACCCTACAGAATACTCCAGGACCCGACAGCACTCTACAAGACCCTTAGCAACACAACGGAACCTCACTAAAACCCTATGGGCTCCTACAGAACACTGCAGGTGCCTACGGAACCCTACAGACCCCTACGGAATACTACCAGCCACTACGGAAACCTATGGCCCCTACGGAACTCTACGGAACCTGACAGAAACACTGTGCGCCCCTACAGGCCCTTGCAGGCACTTGCAGAACTCTGCAGGAACCCACGGAACTTTATGGAACCCTACCAGCCCCTACAAAAGCCTAAAGACCCTTGCAGGCAGTTATGGAACGGTACAGGGCCCTACGGAACTTTACCAGCCACTACGGAACTCTACGGGCCCCTACGGAACCCTGCAGAACCCTCCAGAACCTTACAGAATCCCACGGATTCCTACAGACTCCTGCGGGCACTTACTCAACCCTAGAGGACCCTACGGAACACTGCCAGCCCCTATGGAAGGAACCCTACGGGCCCCTACAGAACACTACTGGCTCCTGCGGTACTCTACAGGCCTCTAGGGAACCTACGAAGCTCTACGGAGCCCTATGGATCCTTACGGAACAGTACGGGCCCCTTCAGACCTCTGCGGGCGCTTATGGAAACCTACAGGACCCTACAAAACTCTACGAGACTCTAGAGGCCCCTAGGGAACACCACAGGCCCCTACGGAAGCCTACACAACCCTCTGGAAACTTATGGAACCCTACAAGCTCCTACCAACCCCTGCGGCCACTTACACAACCCTACAGGCCCCTACGGAAATCTACGGGACTCTACAGGCCCCTAGGGAACCCTACAGATTTTGACGGAACCCTACGAGCCCCTCTGGAACCCTACAGAATACTCCAGGACCCGACAGCACTCTACAAGACCCTTAGCAACACAACGGAACCTCACTAAAACCCTATGGGCTCCTACAGAACACTGCAGGTGCCTACGGAACCCTACAGACCCCTACGGAATACTACCAGCCACTACGGAAACCTATGGCCCCTACGGAACTCTACGGAACCTGACAGAAACACTGTGCGCCCCTACAGGCCCTTGCAGGCACTTGCAGAACTCTGCAGGAACCCACGGAACTTTATGGAACCCTACCAGCCCCTACAAAAGCCTAAAGACCCTTGCAGGCAGTTATGGAACGGTACAGGGCCCTACGGAACTTTACCAGCCACTACGGAACTCTACGGGCCCCTACGGAACCCTGCAGAACCCTCCAGAACCTTACAGAATCCCACGGATTCCTACAGACTCCTGCGGGCACTTACTCAACCCTAGAGGACCCTACGGAACACTGCCAGCCCCTATGGAAGGAACCCTACGGGCCCCTACAGAACACTACTGGCTCCTGCGGTACTCTACAGGCCTCTAGGGAACCTACGAAGCTCTACGGAGCCCTATGGATCCTTACGGAACAGTACGGGCCCCTTCAGACCTCTGCGGGCGCTTATGGAAACCTACAGGACCCTACGGAACTGTACGAGACTCTACAGGCCCCTAGGGAACACCACAGGCCCCTACGGAAGCCTACACAACCCTCTGGAAACTTATGGAACCCTACAAGCTCCTACCAACCCCTGCGGGCACTTACTCAACCCTACAGGCCCCTACGGAAATCTACGGGACTCTACAGGCCCCTAGGGAACCCTACAGATTTCGACGGAACCCTACAAGCCCCTCTGGAACCCTACAGAATACTCCAGGACCCGACAGCACTCTACAAGACCCTTAGCAACACAACGGAACCTCACTAAAACCCTATGGGCTCCTACAGAACACTGCAGGTGCCTACGGAACCCTACAGACCCCTACGGAATACTACCAGCCACTACGGAAACCTATGGCCCCTACGGAACTCTACGGAACCTGACAGAAACACTGTGCGCCCCTACAGGCCCTTGCAGGCACTTGCAGAACTCTGCAGGAACCCACGGAACTTTATGGAACCCTACCAGCCCCTACAAAAGCCTAAAGACCCTTGCAGGCAGTTATGGAACGGTACAGGGCCCTACGGAACTTTACCAGCCACTACGGAACTCTACGGGCCCCTACGGAACCCTGCAGAACCCTCCAGAACCTTACAGAATCCCACGGATTCCTACAGACTCCTGCGGGCACTTACTCAACCCTAGAGGACCCTACGGAACACTGCCAGCCCCTATGGAAGGAACCCTACGGGCCCCTACAGAACACTACTGGCTCCTGCGGTACTCTACAGGCCTCTAGGGAACCTACGAAGCTCTACGGAGCCCTATGGATCCTTACGGAACAGTACGGGCCCCTTCAGACCTCTGCGGGCGCTTATGGAAACCTACAGGACCCTACGGAACTGTACGAGACTCTAGAGGCCCCTAGGGAACACCACAGGCCCCTACGGAAGCCTACACAACCCTCTGGAAACTTATGGAACCCTACAAGCTCCTACCAACCCCTGCGGCCACTTACACAACCCTACAGGCCCCTACGGAAATCTACGGGACTCTACAGGCCCCTAGGGAACCCTACAGATTTTGACGGAACCCTACGAGCCCCTCTGGAACCCTACAGAATACTCCAGGACCCGACAGCACTCTACAAGACCCTTAGCAACACAACGGAACCTCACTAAAACCCTATGGGCTCCTACAGAACACTGCAGGTGCCTACGGAACCCTACAGACCCCTACGGAATACTACCAGCCACTACGGAAACCTATGGCCCCTACGGAACTCTACGGAACCTGACAGAAACACTGTGCGCCCCTACAGGCCCTTGCAGGCACTTGCAGAACTCTGCAGGAACCCACGGAACTTTATGGAACCCTACCAGCCCCTACAAAAGCCTAAAGACCCTTGCAGGCAGTTATGGAACGGTACAGGGCCCTACGGAACTTTACCAGCCACTACGGAACTCTACGGGCCCCTACGGAACCCTGCAGAACCCTCCAGAACCTTACAGAATCCTACGGATTCCTACAGACTCCTGCGGGCACTTACTCAACCCTAGAGGACCCTACGGAACACTGCCAGCCCCTATGGAAGGAACCCTACGGGCCCCCTACAGAACACTACTGGCTCCTGCGGTACTCTACAGGCCTCTAGGGAACCTACGAAGCTCTACGGAGCCCTATGGATCCTTACGGAACAGTACGGGCCCCTTCAGACCTCTGCGGGCGCTTATGGAAACCTACAGGACCCTACGGAACTGTACGAGACTCTAGAGGCCCCTAGGGAACACCACAGGCCCCTACGGAAGCCTACACAACCCTCTGGAAACTTATGGAACCCTACAAGCTCCTACCAACCCCTGCGGCCACTTACACAACCCTACAGGCCCCTACGGAAATCTACGGGACTCTACAGGCCCCTAGGGAACCCTACAGATTTTGACGGAACCCTACGAGCCCCTCTGGAACCCTACAGAATACTCCAGGACCCGACAGCACTCTACAAGACCCTTAGCAACACAACGGAACCTCACTAAAACCCTATGGGCTCCTACAGAACACTGCAGGTGCCTACGGAACCCTACAGACCCCTACGGAACCCTACAGACACCTGCGGGCACTTACAGAACCCTGCAGGCCCCTACGGAACCCTACAGGTCCATACAGAACCCCACAGGGCCCTACGGAACTTTACCAGCCACTACGGAACTCTACGGGCCCCTACGGAACCCTGCAGAACCCTCCGGAACCTTACAGAATCCCACAGACGCCTACAGACTCCTGCGGGCACTTACACAACCCTGGAGGACCCTACGGAACACTGCCAGCCCCTATGGAAGGAACCCTACGGGGCCCTACAGAACACTACTGGCTCCTGCGGTACTCTACAGGCCTCTAGGGAACCTACGAAGCTCTACGGAGCCCTATGGATCCTTACGGAACAGTACGGGCCCCTTCACACCTCTGCGGGCGCTTATGGAAACCTACAGGACCCTACGGAACTGTACGAGACTCTACAGGCCCCTAGGGAACACCACAGGCCCCTACGGAAGCCTACACAACCCTCTGGAAACTTATGGAACCCTACAAGCTCCTACCAACCCCTGCGGGCACTTACTCAACCCTACAGGCCCCTACGGAAATCTACGGGACTCTACGGGCCCCTAGGGAACCCTACAGATTTCGACGGAACCCTACAAGCCCCTCTGGAACCCTACAGAATACTCCAGGACCCGACAGCACTCTACAAGACCCTTAGCAACACAACGGAACCTCACTAAAACCCTATGGGCTCCTACAGAACACTGCAGGTGCCTACGGAACCCTACAGACCCCTACGGAACCCTACAGACACCTGCGGGCACTTACAGAACCCTGCAGGCCCCTACGGAACCCTACAGGTCCATACAGAACCCCACAGGGCCCTACGGAACTTTACCAGCCACTACGGAACTCTACGGGCCCCTACGGAACCCTGCAGAACCCTCCGGAACCTTACAGAATCCCACAGACGCCTACAGACTCCTGCGGGCACTTACACAACCCTGGAGGCCCCTACGGAACACTGCCAGCCCCTATGGAAGGAACCCTACGGGGCCCTACAGAACACTACTGGCTCCTGCGGTACTCTACAGGCCTCTAGGGAACCTACGAAGCTCTACGGAGCCCTATGGATCCTTACGGAACAGTACGGGCCCCTTCACACCTCTGCGGGCGCTTATGGAAACCTACAGGACCCTACGGAACTGTACGAGACTCTACAGGCCCCTAGGGAACACCACAGGCCCCTACGGAAGCCTACACAACCCTCTGGAAACTTATGGAACCCTACAAGCTCCTACCAACCCCTGCGGGCACTTACTCAACCCTACAGGCCCCTACGGAAATCTACGGGACTCTACGGGCCCCTAGGGAACCCTACAGATTTCGACGGAACCCTACAAGCCCCTCTGGAACCCTACAGAATACTCCAGGACCCGACAGCACTCTACAAGACCCTTAGCAACACAACGGAACCTCACTAAAACCCTATGGGCTCCTACAGAACACTGCAGGTGCCTACGGAACCCTACAGACCCCTACGGAATACTACCAGCCACTACGGAAACCTATGGCCCCTACGGAACTCTACGGAACCTGACAGAAACACTGTGCGCCCCTACAGGCCCTTGCAGGCACTTGCAGAACTCTGCAGGAACCCACGGAACTTTATGGAACCCTACCAGCCCCTACAAAAGCCTAAAGACCCTTGCAGGCAGTTATGGAACGGTACAGGGCCCTACGGAACTTTACCAGCCACTACGGAACTCTACGGGCCCCTACGGAACCCTGCAGAACCCTCCAGAACCTTACAGAATCCCACGGATTCCTACAGACTCCTGCGGGCACTTACTCAACCCTAGAGGACCCTACGGAACACTGCCAGCCCCTATGGAAGGAACCCTACGGGCCCCTACAGAACACTACTGGCTCCTGCGGTACTCTACAGGCCTCTAGGGAACCTACGAAGCTCTACGGAGCCCTATGGATCCTTACGGAACAGTACGGGCCCCTTCAGACCTCTGCGGGCGCTTATGGAAACCTACAGGACCCTACAAAACTCTACGAGACTCTACAGGCCCCTAGGGAACACCACAGGCCCCTACGGAAGCCTACACAACCCTCTGGAAACTTATGGAACCCTACAAGCTCCTACCAACCCCTGCGGCCACTTACACAACCCTACAGGCCCCTACGGAAATCTACGGGACTCTACAGGCCCCTAGGGAACCCTACAGATTTTGACGGAACCCTACGAGCCCCTCTGGAACCCTACAGAATACTCCAGGACCCGACAGCACTCTACAAGACCCTTAGCAACACAACGGAACCTCACTAAAACCCTATGGGCTCCTACAGAACACTGCAGGTGCCTACGGAACCCTACAGACCCCTACGGAATACTACCAGCCACTACGGAAACCTATGGCCCCTACGGAACTCTACGGAACCTGACAGAAACACTGTGCGCCCCTACAGGCCCTTGCAGGCACTTGCAGAACTCTGCAGGAACCCACGGAACTTTATGGAACCCTACCAGCCCCTACAAAAGCCTAAAGACCCTTGCAGGCAGTTATGGAACGGTACAGGGCCCTACGGAACTTTACCAGCCACTACGGAACTCTACGGGCCCCTACGGAACCCTGCAGAACCCTCCAGAACCTTACAGAATCCCACGGATTCCTACAGACTCCTGCGGGCACTTACTCAACCCTAGAGGACCCTACGGAACACTGCCAGCCCCTATGGAAGGAACCCTACGGGCCCCTACAGAACACTACTGGCTCCTGCGGTACTCTACAGGCCTCTAGGGAACCTACGAAGCTCTACGGAGCCCTATGGATCCTTACGGAACAGTACGGGCCCCTTCAGACCTCTGCGGGCGCTTATGGAAACCTACAGGACCCTACGGAACTGTACGAGACTCTACAGGCCCCTAGGGAACACCACAGGCCCCTACGGAAGCCTACACAACCCTCTGGAAACTTATGGAACCCTACAAGCTCCTACCAACCCCTGCGGGCACTTACTCAACCCTACAGGCCCCTACGGAAATCTACGGGACTCTACAGGCCCCTAGGGAACCCTACAGATTTCGACGGAACCCTACAAGCCCCTCTGGAACCCTACAGAATACTCCAGGACCCGACAGCACTCTACAAGACCCTTAGCAACACAACGGAACCTCACTAAAACCCTATGGGCTCCTACAGAACACTGCAGGTGCCTACGGAACCCTACAGACCCCTACGGAATACTACCAGCCACTACGGAAACCTATGGCCCCTACGGAACTCTACGGAACCTGACAGAAACACTGTGCGCCCCTACAGGCCCTTGCAGGCACTTGCAGAACTCTGCAGGAACCCACGGAACTTTATGGAACCCTACCAGCCCCTACAAAAGCCTAAAGACCCTTGCAGGCAGTTATGGAACGGTACAGGGCCCTACGGAACTTTACCAGCCACTACGGAACTCTACGGGCCCCTACGGAACCCTGCAGAACCCTCCAGAACCTTACAGAATCCCACGGATTCCTACAGACTCCTGCGGGCACTTACTCAACCCTAGAGGACCCTACGGAACACTGCCAGCCCCTATGGAAGGAACCCTACGGGCCCCTACAGAACACTACTGGCTCCTGCGGTACTCTACAGGCCTCTAGGGAACCTACGAAGCTCTACGGAGCCCTATGGATCCTTACGGAACAGTACGGGCCCCTTCAGACCTCTGCGGGCGCTTATGGAAACCTACAGGACCCTACGGAACTGTACGAGACTCTAGAGGCCCCTAGGGAACACCACAGGCCCCTACGGAAGCCTACACAACCCTCTGGAAACTTATGGAACCCTACAAGCTCCTACCAACCCCTGCGGCCACTTACACAACCCTACAGGCCCCTACGGAAATCTACGGGACTCTACAGGCCCCTAGGGAACCCTACAGATTTTGACGGAACCCTACGAGCCCCTCTGGAACCCTACAGAATACTCCAGGACCCGACAGCACTCTACAAGACCCTTAGCAACACAACGGAACCTCACTAAAACCCTATGGGCTCCTACAGAACACTGCAGGTGCCTACGGAACCCTACAGACCCCTACGGAATACTACCAGCCACTACGGAAACCTATGGCCCCTACGGAACTCTACGGAACCTGACAGAAACACTGTGCGCCCCTACAGGCCCTTGCAGGCACTTGCAGAACTCTGCAGGAACCCACGGAACTTTATGGAACCCTACCAGCCCCTACAAAAGCCTAAAGACCCTTGCAGGCAGTTATGGAACGGTACAGGGCCCTACGGAACTTTACCAGCCACTACGGAACTCTACGGGCCCCTACGGAACCCTGCAGAACCCTCCAGAACCTTACAGAATCCTACGGATTCCTACAGACTCCTGCGGGCACTTACTCAACCCTAGAGGACCCTACGGAACACTGCCAGCCCCTATGGAAGGAACCCTACGGGCCCCTACAGAACACTACTGGCTCCTGCGGTACTCTACAGGCCTCTAGGGAACCTACGAAGCTCTACGGAGCCCTATGGATCCTTACGGAACAGTACGGGCCCCTTCAGACCTCTGCGGGCGCTTATGGAAACCTACAGGACCCTACGGAACTGTACGAGACTCTAGAGGCCCCTAGGGAACACCACAGGCCCCTACGGAAGCCTACACAACCCTCTGGAAACTTATGGAACCCTACAAGCTCCTACCAACCCCTGCGGCCACTTACACAACCCTACAGGCCCCTACGGAAATCTACGGGACTCTACAGGCCCCTAGGGAACCCTACAGATTTTGACGGAACCCTACGAGCCCCTCTGGAACCCTACAGAATACTCCAGGACCCGACAGCACTCTACAAGACCCTTAGCAACACAACGGAACCTCACTAAAACCCTATGGGCTCCTACAGAACACTGCAGGTGCCTACGGAACCCTACAGACCCCTACGGAACCCTACAGACACCTGCGGGCACTTACAGAACCCTGCAGGCCCCTACGGAACCCTACAGGTCCATACAGAACCCCACAGGGCCCTACGGAACTTTACCAGCCACTACGGAACTCTACGGGCCCCTACGGAACCCTGCAGAACCCTCCGGAACCTTACAGAATCCCACAGACGCCTACAGACTCCTGCGGGCACTTACACAACCCTGGAGGCCCCTACGGAACACTGCCAGCCCCTATGGAAGGAACCCTACGGGGCCCTACAGAACACTACTGGCTCCTGCGGTACTCTACAGGCCTCTAGGGAACCTACGAAGCTCTACGGAGCCCTATGGATCCTTACGGAACAGTACGGGCCCCTTCACACCTCTGCGGGCGCTTATGGAAACCTACAGGACCCTACGGAACTGTACGAGACTCTACAGGCCCCTAGGGAACACCACAGGCCCCTACGGAAGCCTACACAACCCTCTGGAAACTTATGGAACCCTACAAGCTCCTACCAACCCCTGCGGGCACTTACTCAACCCTACAGGCCCCTACGGAAATCTACGGGACTCTACGGGCCCCTAGGGAACCCTACAGATTTCGACGGAACCCTACAAGCCCCTCTGGAACCCTACAGAATACTCCAGGACCCGACAGCACTCTACAAGACCCTTAGCAACACAACGGAACCTCACTAAAACCCTATGGGCTCCTACAGAACACTGCAGGTGCCTACGGAACCCTACAGACCCCTACGGAATACTACCAGCCACTACGGAAACCTATGGCCCCTACGGAACTCTACGGAACCTGACAGAAACACTGTGCGCCCCTACAGGCCCTTGCAGGCACTTGCAGAACTCTGCAGGAACCCACGGAACTTTATGGAACCCTACCAGCCCCTACAAAAGCCTAAAGACCCTTGCAGGCAGTTATGGAACGGTACAGGGCCCTACGGAACTTTACCAGCCACTACGGAACTCTACGGGCCCCTACGGAACCCTGCAGAACCCTCCAGAACCTTACAGAATCCTACGGATTCCTACAGACTCCTGCGGGCACTTACTCAACCCTAGAGGACCCTACGGAACACTGCCAGCCCCTATGGAAGGAACCCTACGGGCCCCTACAGAACACTACTGGCTCCTGCGGTACTCTACAGGCCTCTAGGGAACCTACGAAGCTCTACGGAGCCCTATGGATCCTTACGGAACAGTACGGGCCCCTTCAGACCTCTGCGGGCGCTTATGGAAACCTACAGGACCCTACGGAACTGTACGAGACTCTAGAGGCCCCTAGGGAACACCACAGGCCCCTACGGAAGCCTACACAACCCTCTGGAAACTTATGGAACCCTACAAGCTCCTACCAACCCCTGCGGCCACTTACACAACCCTACAGGCCCCTACGGAAATCTACGGGACTCTACAGGCCCCTAGGGAACCCTACAGATTTTGACGGAACCCTACGAGCCCCTCTGGAACCCTACAGAATACTCCAGGACCCGACAGCACTCTACAAGACCCTTAGCAACACAACGGAACCTCACTAAAACCCTATGGGCTCCTACAGAACACTGCAGGTGCCTACGGAACCCTACAGACCCCTACGGAACCCTACAGACACCTGCGGGCACTTACAGAACCCTGCAGGCCCCTACGGAACCCTACAGGTCCATACAGAACCCCACAGGGCCCTACGGAACTTTACCAGCCACTACGGAACTCTACGGGCCCCTACGGAACCCTGCAGAACCCTCCGGAACCTTACAGAATCCCACAGACGCCTACAGACTCCTGCGGGCACTTACACAACCCTGGAGGCCCCTACGGAACACTGCCAGCCCCTATGGAAGGAACCCTACGGGGCCCTACAGAACACTACTGGCTCCTGCGGTACTCTACAGGCCTCTAGGGAACCTACGAAGCTCTACGGAGCCCTATGGATCCTTACGGAACAGTACGGGCCCCTTCACACCTCTGCGGGCGCTTATGGAAACCTACAGGACCCTACGGAACTGTACGAGACTCTACAGGCCCCTAGGGAACACCACAGGCCCCTACGGAAGCCTACACAACCCTCTGGAAACTTATGGAACCCTACAAGCTCCTACCAACCCCTGCGGGCACTTACTCAACCCTACAGGCCCCTACGGAAATCTACGGGACTCTACGGGGCCCTAGGGAACCCTACAGTTTTCGACGGAACCCTACAAGCCCCTCTGGAACCCTACAGAATACTCCAGGACCCGACAGCACTCTACAAGACCCTTAGCAACACAACGGAACCTCACTAAAACCCTATAGGCTCCTACAGAACACTGCAGGTGCCTACGGAACCCTACAGACCCCTACGGAATACTACCAGCCACTACGGAAACCTATGGCCCCTACGGAACTCTACGGAACCTGACAGAAACACTGTGCGCCCCTACAGGCCCTTGCAGGCACTTGCAGAACTCTGCAGGAACCCACGGAACTTTATGGAACCCTACCAGCCCCTACAAAAGCCTAAAGACCCTTGCAGGCAGTTATGGAACGGTACAGGGCCCTACGGAACTTTACCAGCCACTACGGAACTCTACGGGCCCCTACGGAACCCTGCAGAACCCTCCAGAACCTTACAGAATCCCACGGATTCCTACAGACTCCTGCGGGCACTTACTCAACCCTAGAGGACCCTACGGAACACTGCCAGCCCCTATGGAAGGAACCCTACGGGCCCCTACAGAACACTACTGGCTCCTGCGGTACTCTACAGGCCTCTAGGGAACCTACGAAGCTCTACGGAGCCCTATGGATCCTTACGGAACAGTACGGGCCCCTTCAGACCTCTGCGGGCGCTTATGGAAACCTACAGGACCCTACGGAACTGTACGAGACTCTACAGGCCCCTAGGGAACACCACAGGCCCCTACGGAAGCCTACACAACCCTCTGGAAACTTATGGAACCCTACAAGCTCCTACCAACCCCTGCGGCCACTTACACAACCCTACAGGCCCCTACGGAAATCTACGGGACTCTACAGGCCCCTAGGGAACCCTACAGATTTTGACGGAACCCTACGAGCCCCTCTGGAACCCTACAGAATACTCCAGGACCCGACAGCACTCTACAAGACCCTTAGCAACACAATGGAACCTCACTAAAACCCTATGGGCTCCTACAGAACACTGCAGGTGCCTACGGAACCCTACAGACCCCTACGGAACCCTACAGACACCTGCGGGCACTTACAGAACCCTGCAGGCCCCTACGGAACCCTACAGGTCCATACAGAACCCCACAGGGCCCTACGGAACTTTACCAGCCACTACGGAACTCTACGGGCCCCTACGGAACCCTGCAGAACCCCCCGGAACCTTACAGAATCCCACAGACGCCTACAGACTCCTGCGGGCACTTACACAACCCTGGAGGCCCCTACGGAACACTGCCAGCCCCTATGGAAGGAACCCTACGGGGCCCTACAGAACACTACTGGCTCCTGCGGTACTCTACAGGCCTCTAGGGAACCTACGAAGCTCTACGGAGCCCTATGGATCCTTACGGAACAGTACGGGCCCCTTCAGACCTCTGCGGGCGCTTATGGAAACCTACAGGACCCTACGGAACTCTACGAGACTCTACAGGCCCCTAGGGAACATCACAGGCCCCTACATAACCGTACGAGACTCTACAGGCCCCTAGGGAACACCACAGGCCCCTACGGAAGCCTACACAACCCTCTGGAAACTTATGGAACCCTACAAGCTCCTACCAACCCCTGCGGGCACTTACTCAACCCTACAGGCCCCTACGGAAATCTACGGGACTCTACGGGCCCCTAGGGAACCCTACAGATTTCGACGGAACCCTACAAGCCCCTCTGGAACCCTACAGAATACTCCAGGACCCGACAGCACTCTACAAGACCCTTAGCAACACAACGGAACCTCACTAAAACCCTATGGGCTCCTACAGAACACTGCAGGTGCCTACGGAACCCTACAGACCCCTACGGAATACTACCAGCCACTACGGAAACCTATGGCCCCTACGGAACTCTACGGAACCTGACAGAAACACTGTGCACCCCTACAGGCCCTTGCAGGCACTTGCAGAACTCTGCAGGAACCCACGGAACTTTATGGAACCCTACCAGCCCCTACAAAAGCCTAAAGACCCTTGCAGGCAGTTATGGAACGGTACAGGGCCCTACGGAACTTTACCAGCCACTACGGAACTCTACGGGCCCCTACGGAACCCTGCAGAACCCTCCAGAACCTTACAGAATCCCACGGATTCCTACAGACTCCTGCGGGCACTTACTCAACCCTAGAGGACCCTACGGAACACTGCCAGCCCCTATGGAAGGAACCCTACGGGCCCCTACAGAACACTACTGGCTCCTGCGGTACTCTACAGGCCTCTAGGGAACCTACGAAGCTCTACGGAGCCCTATGGATCCTTACGGAACAGTACGGGCCCCTTCAGACCTCTGCGGGCGCTTATGGAAACCTACAGGACCCTACGGAACTGTACGAGACTCTAGAGGCCCCTAGGGAACACCACAGGCCCCTACGGAAGCCTACACAACCCTCTGGAAACTTATGGAACCCTACAAGCTCCTACCAACCCCTGCGGCCACTTACACAACCCTACAGGCCCCTACGGAAATCTACGGGACTCTACAGGCCCCTAGGGAACCCTACAGATTTTGACGGAACCCTACGAGCCCCTCTGGAACCCTACAGAATACTCCAGGACCCGACAGCACTCTACAAGACCCTTAGCAACACAACGGAACCTCACTAAAACCCTATGGGCTCCTACAGAACACTGCAGGTGCCTACGGAACCCTACAGACCCCTACGGAACCCTACAGACACCTGCGGGCACTTACAGAACCCTGCAGGCCCCTACGGAACCCTACAGGTCCATACAGAACCCCACAGGGCCCTACGGAACTTTACCAGCCACTACGGAACTCTACGGGCCCCTACGGAACCCTGCAGAACCCTCCAGAACCTTACAGAATCCCACGGATTCCTACAGACTCCTGCGGGCACTTACTCAACCCTAGAGGACCCTACGGAACACTGCCAGCCCCTATGGAAGGAACCCTACGGGCCCCTACAGAACACTACTGGCTCCTGCGGTACTCTACAGGCCTCTAGGGAACCTACGAAGCTCTACGGAGCCCTATGGATGCTTACGGAACAGTACGGGCCCCTTCAGACCTCTGCGGGCGCTTATGGAAACCTACAGGACCCTACGGAACTGTACGAGACTCTAGAGGCCCCTAGGGAACACCACAGGCCCCTACGGAAGCCTACACAACCCTCTGGAAACTTATGGAACCCTACAAGCTCCTACCAACCCCTGCGGCCACTTACACAACCCTACAGGCCCCTACGGAAATCTACGGGACTCTACAGGCCCCTAGGGAACCCTACAGATTTTGACGGAACCCTACGAGCCCCTCTGGAACCCTACAGAATACTCCAGGACCCGACAGCACTCTACAAGACCCTTAGCAACACAACGGAACCTCACTAAAACCCTATGGGCTCCTACAGAACACTGCAGGTGCCTACGGAACCCTACAGACCCCTACGGAATACTACCAGCCACTACGGAAACCTATGGCCCCTACGGAACTCTACGGAACCTGACAGAAACACTGTGCGCCCCTACAGGCCCTTGCAGGCACTTGCAGAACTCTGCAGGAACCCACGGAACTTTATGGAACCCTACCAGCCCCTACAAAAGCCTAAAGACCCTTGCAGGCAGTTATGGAACGGTACAGGGCCCTACGGAACTTTACCAGCCACTACGGAACTCTACGGGCCCCTACGGAACCCTGCAGAACCCTCCAGAACCTTACAGAATCCTACGGATTCCTACAGACTCCTGCGGGCACTTACTCAACCCTAGGGGACCCTACGGAACACTGCCAGCCCCTATGGAAGGAACCCTACGGGCCCCTACAGAACACTACTGGCTCCTGCGGTACTCTACAGGCCTCTAGGGAACCTACGAAGCTCTACGGAGCCCTATGGATCCTTACGGAACAGTACGGGCCCCTTCAGACCTCTGCGGGCGCTTATGGAAACCTACAGGACCCTACGGAACTGTACGAGACTCTACAGGCCCCTAGGGAACACCACAGGCCCCTACGGAAGCCTACACAACCCTCTGGAAACTTATGGAACCCTACAAGCTCCTACCAACCCCTGCGGCCACTTACACAACCCTACAGGCCCCTACGGAAATCTACGGGACTCTACAGGCCCCTAGGGAACCCTACAGATTTTGACGGAACCCTACGAGCCCCTCTGGAACCCTACAGAATACTCCAGGACCCGACAGCACTCTACAAGACCCTTAGCAACACAACGGAACCTCACTAAAACCCTATGGGCTCCTACAGAACACTGCAGGTGCCTACGGAACCCTACAGACCCCTACGGAACCCTACAGACACCTGCGGGCACTTACAGAACCCTGCAGGCCCCTACGGAACCCTACAGGTCCATACAGAACCCCACAGGGCCCTACGGAACTTTACCAGCCACTACGGAACTCTACGGGCCCCTACGGAACCCTGCAGAACCCTCCGGAACCTTACAGAATCCCACAGACGCCTACAGACTCCTGCGGGCACTTACACAACCCTGGAGGCCCCTACGGAACACTGCCAGCCCCTATGGAAGGAACCCTACGGGCCCCTACAGAACACTACTGGCTCCTGCGGTACTCTACAGGCCTCTAGGGAACCTACGAAGCTCTACGGAGCCCTATGGATCCTTACGGAACAGTACGGGCCCCTTCAGACCTCTGCGGGCGCTTATGGAAACCTACAGGACCCTACGGAACTGTACGAGACTCTAGAGGCCCCTAGGGAACACCACAGGCCCCTACGGAAGCCTACACAACCCTCTGGAAACTTATGGAACCCTACAAGCTCCTACCAACCCCTGCGGCCACTTACACAACCCTACAGGCCCCTACGGAAATCTACGGGACTCTACAGGCCCCTAGGGAACCCTACAGATTTTGACGGAACCCTACGAGCCCCTCTGGAACCCTACAGAATACTCCAGGACCCGACAGCACTCTACAAGACCCTTAGCAACACAACGGAACCTCACTAAAACCCTATGGGCTCCTACAGAACACTGCAGGTGCCTACGGAACCCTACAGACCCCTACGGAACCCTACAGACACCTGCGGGCACTTACAGAACCCTGCAGGCCCCTACGGAACCCTACAGGTCCATACAGAACCCCACAGGGCCCTACGGAACTTTACCAGCCACTACGGAACTCTACGGGCCCCTACGGAACCCTGCAGAACCCTCCGGAACCTTACAGAATCCCACAGACGCCTACAGACTCCTGCGGGCACTTACACAACCCTGGAGGCCCCTACGGAACACTGCCAGCCCCTATGGAAGGAACCCTACGGGGCCCTACAGAACACTACTGGCTCCTGCGGTACTCTACAGGCCTCTAGGGAACCTACGAAGCTCTACGGAGCCCTATGGATCCTTACGGAACAGTACGGGCCCCTTCACACCTCTGCGGGCGCTTATGGAAACCTACAGGACCCTACGGAACTGTACGAGACTCTACAGGCCCCTAGGGAACACCACAGGCCCCTACGGAAGCCTACACAACCCTCTGGAAACTTATGGAACCCTACAAGCTCCTACCAACCCCTGCGGGCACTTACTCAACCCTACAGGCCCCTACGGAAATCTACGGGACTCTACGGGCCCCTAGGGAACCCTACAGATTTCGACGGAACCCTACAAGCCCCTCTGGAACCCTACAGAATACTCCAGGACCCGACAGCACTCTACAAGACCCTTAGCAACACAACGGAACCTCACTAAAACCCTATGGGCTCCTACAGAACACTGCAGGTGCCTACGGAACCCTACAGACCCCTACGGAATACTACCAGCCACTACGGAAACCTATGGCCCCTACGGAACTCTACGGAACCTGACAGAAACACTGTGCGCCCCTACAGGCCCTTGCAGGCACTTGCAGAACTCTGCAGGAACCCACGGAACTTTATGGAACCCTACCAGCCCCTACAAAAGCCTAAAGACCCTTGCAGGCAGTTATGGAACGGTACAGGGCCCTACGGAACTTTACCAGCCACTACGGAACTCTACGGGCCCCTACGGAACCCTGCAGAACCCTCCAGAACCTTACAGAATCCTACGGATTCCTACAGACTCCTGCGGGCACTTACTCAACCCTAGAGGACCCTACGGAACACTGCCAGCCCCTATGGAAGGAACCCTACGGGGCCCTACAGAACACTACTGGCTCCTGCGGTACTCTACAGGCCTCTAGGGAACCTACGAAGCTCTACGGAGCCCTATGGATCCTTACGGAACAGTACGGGCCCCTTCAGACCTCTGCGGGCGCTTATGGAAACCTACAGGACCCTACGGAACTGTACGAGACTCTAGAGGCCCCTAGGGAACACCACAGGCCCCTACGGAAGCCTACACAACCCTCTGGAAACTTATGGAACCCTACAAGCTCCTACCAACCCCTGCGGCCACTTACACAACCCTACAGGCCCCTACGGAAATCTACGGGACTCTACAGGCCCCTAGGGAACCCTACAGATTTTGACGGAACCCTACGAGCCCCTCTGGAACCCTACAGAATACTCCAGGACCCGACAGCACTCTACAAGACCCTTAGCAACACAACGGAACCTCACTAAAACCCTATGGGCTCCTACAGAACACTGCAGGTGCCTACGGAACCCTACAGACCCCTACGGAACCCTACAGACACCTGCGGGCACTTACAGAACCCTGCAGGCCCCTACGGAACCCTACAGGTCCATACAGAACCCCACAGGGCCCTACGGAACTTTACCAGCCACTACGGAACTCTACGGGCCCCTACGGAACCCTGCAGAACCCTCCGGAACCTTACAGAATCCCACAGACGCCTACAGACTCCTGCGGGCACTTACACAACCCTGGAGGCCCCTACGGAACACTGCCAGCCCCTATGGAAGGAACCCTACGGGGCCCTACAGAACACTACTGGCTCCTGCGGTACTCTACAGGCCTCTAGGGAACCTACGAAGCTCTACGGAGCCCTATGGATCCTTACGGAACAGTACGGGCCCCTTCACACCTCTGCGGGCGCTTATGGAAACCTACAGGACCCTACGGAACTGTACGAGACTCTACAGGCCCCTAGGGAACACCACAGGCCCCTACGGAAGCCTACACAACCCTCTGGAAACTTATGGAACCCTACAAGCTCCTACCAACCCCTGCGGGCACTTACTCAACCCTACAGGCCCCTACGGAAATCTACGGGACTCTACGGGGCCCTAGGGAACCCTACAGTTTTCGACGGAACCCTACAAGCCCCTCTGGAACCCTACAGAATACTCCAGGACCCGACAGCACTCTACAAGACCCTTAGCAACACAACGGAACCTCACTAAAACCCTATAGGCTCCTACAGAACACTGCAGGTGCCTACGGAACCCTACAGACCCCTACGGAATACTACCAGCCACTACGGAAACCTATGGCCCCTACGGAACTCTACGGAACCTGACAGAAACACTGTGCGCCCCTACAGGCCCTTGCAGGCACTTGCAGAACTCTGCAGGAACCCACGGAACTTTATGGAACCCTACCAGCCCCTACAAAAGCCTAAAGACCCTTGCAGGCAGTTATGGAACGGTACAGGGCCCTACGGAACTTTACCAGCCACTACGGAACTCTACGGGCCCCTACGGAACCCTGCAGAACCCTCCAGAACCTTACAGAATCCCACGGATTCCTACAGACTCCTGCGGGCACTTACTCAACCCTAGAGGACCCTACGGAACACTGCCAGCCCCTATGGAAGGAACCCTACGGGCCCCTACAGAACACTACTGGCTCCTGCGGTACTCTACAGGCCTCTAGGGAACCTACGAAGCTCTACGGAGCCCTATGGATCCTTACGGAACAGTACGGGCCCCTTCACACCTCTGCGGGCGCTTATGGAAACCTACAGGACCCTACGGAACTGTACGAGACTCTAGAGGCCCCTAGGGAACACCACAGGCCCCTACGGAAGCCTACACAACCCTCTGGAAACTTATGGAACCCTACAAGCTCCTACCAACCTCTGCGGCCACTTACACAACCGTACAGGCCCCTACGGAAATCTACGGGACTCTACAGGCCCCTAGGGAACCCTACAGATTTTGACGGAACCCTACGAGCCCCTCTGGAACCCTACAGAATACTCCAGGACCCGACAGCACTCTACAAGACCCTTAGCAACACAATGGAACCTCACTAAAACCCTATGGGCTCCTACAGAACACTGCAGGTGCCTACGGAACCCTACAGACCCCTACGGAACCCTACAGACACCTGCGGGCACTTACAGAACCCTGCAGGCCCCTACGGAACCCTACAGGTCCATACAGAACCCCACAGGGCCCTACGGAACTTTACCAGCCACTACGGAACTCTACGGGCCCCTACGGAACCCTGCAGAACCCCCCGGAACCTTACAGAATCCCACAGACGCCTACAGACTCCTGCGGGCACTTACACAACCCTGGAGGCCCCTACGGAACACTGCCAGCCCCTATGGAAGGAACCCTACGGGGCCCTACAGAACACTACTGGCTCCTGCGGTACTCTACAGGCCTCTAGGGAACCTACGAAGCTCTACGGAGCCCTATGGATCCTTACGGAACAGTACGGGCCCCTTCAGACCTCTGCGGGCGCTTATGGAAACCTACAGGACCCTACGGAACTCTACGAGACTCTACAGGCCCCTAGGGAACATCACAGGCCCCTACATAACCGTACGAGACTCTACAGGCCCCTAGGGAACACCACAGGCCCCTACGGAAGCCTACACAACCCTCTGGAAACTTATGGAACCCTACAAGCTCCTACCAACCCCTGCGGGCACTTACTCAACCCTACAGGCCCCTACGGAAATCTACGGGACTCTACGGGCCCCTAGGGAACCCTACAGATTTCGACGGAACCCTACAAGCCCCTCTGGAACCCTACAGAATACTCCAGGACCCGACAGCACTCTACAAGACCCTTAGCAACACAACGGAACCTCACTAAAACCCTATGGGCTCCTACAGAACACTGCAGGTGCCTACGGAACCCTACAGACCCCTACGGAATACTACCAGCCACTACGGAAACCTATGGCCCCTACGGAACTCTACGGAACCTGACAGAAACACTGTGCACCCCTACAGGCCCTTGCAGGCACTTGCAGAACTCTGCAGGAACCCACGGAACTTTATGGAACCCTACCAGCCCCTACAAAAGCCTAAAGACCCTTGCAGGCAGTTATGGAACGGTACAGGGCCCTACGGAACTTTACCAGCCACTACGGAACTCTACGGGCCCCTACGGAACCCTGCAGAACCCTCCAGAACCTTACAGAATCCCACGGATTCCTACAGACTCCTGCGGGCACTTACTCAACCCTAGAGGACCCTACGGAACACTGCCAGCCCCTATGGAAGGAACCCTACGGGCCCCTACAGAACACTACTGGCTCCTGCGGTACTCTACAGGCCTCTAGGGAACCTACGAAGCTCTACGGAGCCCTATGGATCCTTACGGAACAGTACGGGCCCCTTCAGACCTCTGCGGGCGCTTATGGAAACCTACAGGACCCTACGGAACTGTACGAGACTCTAGAGGCCCCTAGGGAACACCACAGGCCCCTACGGAAGCCTACACAACCCTCTGGAAACTTATGGAACCCTACAAGCTCCTACCAACCCCTGCGGCCACTTACACAACCCTACAGGCCCCTACGGAAATCTACGGGACTCTACAGGCCCCTAGGGAACCCTACAGATTTTGACGGAACCCTACGAGCCCCTCTGGAACCCTACAGAATACTCCAGGACCCGACAGCACTCTACAAGACCCTTAGCAACACAACGGAACCTCACTAAAACCCTATGGGCTCCTACAGAACACTGCAGGTGCCTACGGAACCCTACAGACCCCTACGGAACCCTACAGACACCTGCGGGCACTTACAGAACCCTGCAGGCCCCTACGGAACCCTACAGGTCCATACAGAACCCCACAGGGCCCTACGGAACTTTACCAGCCACTACGGAACTCTACGGGCCCCTACGGAACCCTGCAGAACCCTCCAGAACCTTACAGAATCCCACGGATTCCTACAGACTCCTGCGGGCACTTACTCAACCTTAGAGGACCCTACGGAACACTGCCAGCCCCTATGGAAGGAACCCTACGGGCCCCTACAGAACACTACTGGCTCCTGCGGTACTCTACAGGCCTCTAGGGAACCTACGAAGCTCTACGGAGCCCTATGGATGCTTACGGAACAGTACGGGCCCCTTCAGACCTCTGCGGGCGCTTATGGAAACCTACAGGACCCTACGGAACTGTACGAGACTCTAGAGGCCCCTAGGGAACACCACAGGCCCCTACGGAAGCCTACACAACCCTCTGGAAACTTATGGAACCCTACAAGCTCCTACCAACCCCTGCGGCCACTTACACAACCCTACAGGCCCCTACGGAAATCTACGGGACTCTACAGGCCCCTAGGGAACCCTACAGATTTTGACGGAACCCTACGAGCCCCTCTGGAACCCTACAGAATACTCCAGGACCCGACAGCACTCTACAAGACCCTTAGCAACACAACGGAACCTCACTAAAACCCTATGGGCTCCTACAGAACACTGCAGGTGCCTACGGAACCCTACAGACCCCTACGGAATACTACCAGCCACTACGGAAACCTATGGCCCCTACGGAACTCTACGGAACCTGACAGAAACACTGTGCGCCCCTACAGGCCCTTGCAGGCACTTGCAGAACTCTGCAGGAACCCACGGAACTTTATGGAACCCTACCAGCCCCTACAAAAGCCTAAAGACCCTTGCAGGCAGTTATGGAACGGTACAGGGCCCTACGGAACTTTACCAGCCACTACGGAACTCTACGGGCCCCTACGGAACCCTGCAGAACCCTCCAGAACCTTACAGAATCCTACGGATTCCTACAGACTCCTGCGGGCACTTACTCAACCCTAGGGGACCCTACGGAACACTGCCAGCCCCTATGGAAGGAACCCTACGGGCCCCTACAGAACACTACTGGCTCCTGCGGTACTCTACAGGCCTCTAGGGAACCTACGAAGCTCTACGGAGCCCTATGGATCCTTACGGAACAGTACGGGCCCCTTCAGACCTCTGCGGGCGCTTATGGAAACCTACAGGACCCTACGGAACTGTACGAGACTCTACAGGCCCCTAGGGAACACCACAGGCCCCTACGGAAGCCTACACAACCCTCTGGAAACTTATGGAACCCTACAAGCTCCTACCAACCCCTGCGGCCACTTACACAACCCTACAGGCCCCTACGGAAATCTACGGGACTCTACAGGCCCCTAGGGAACCCTACAGATTTTGACGGAACCCTACGAGCCCCTCTGGAACCCTACAGAATACTCCAGGACCCGACTGCACTCTACAAGACCCTTAGCAACACAACGGAACCTCACTAAAACCCTATGGGCTCCTACAGAACACTGCAGGTGCCTACGGAACCCTACAGACCCCTACGGAACCCTACAGACACCTGCGGGCACTTACAGAACCCTGCAGGCCCCTACGGAACCCTACAGGTCCATACAGAACCCCACAGGGCCCTACGGAACTTTACCAGCCACTACGGAACTCTACGGGCCCCTACGGAACCCTGCAGAACCCTCCGGAACCTTACAGAATCCCACAGACGCCTACAGACTCCTGCGGGCACTTACACAACCCTGGAGGCCCCTACGGAACACTGCCAGCCCCTATGGAAGGAACCCTACGGGGCCCTACAGAACACTACTGGCTCCTGCGGTACTCTACAGGCCTCTAGGGAACCTACGAAGCTCTACGGAGCCCTATGGATCCTTACGGAACAGTACGGGCCCCTTCACACCTCTGCGGGCGCTTATGGAAACCTACAGGACCCTACGGAACTGTACGAGACTCTACAGGCCCCTAGGGAACACCACAGGCCCCTACGGAAGCCTACACAACCCTCTGGAAACTTATGGAACCCTACAAGCTCCTACCAACCCCTGCGGGCACTTACTCAACCCTACAGGCCCCTACGGAAATCTACGGGACTCTACAGGCCCCTAGGGAACCCTACAGATTTCGACGGAACCCTACAAGCCCCTCTGGAACCCTACAGAATACTCCAGGACCCGACAGCACTCTACAAGACCCTTAGCAACACAACGGAACCTCACTAAAACCCTATGGGCTCCTACAGAACACTGCAGGTGCCTACGGAACCCTACAGACCCCTACGGAATACTACCAGCCACTACGGAAACCTATGGCCCCTACGGAACTCTACGGAACCTGACAGAAACACTGTGCGCCCCTACAGGCCCTTGCAGGCACTTGCAGAACTCTGCAGGAACCCACGGAACTTTATGGAACCCTACCAGCCCCTACAAAAGCCTAAAGACCCTTGCAGGCAGTTATGGAACGGTACAGGGCCCTACGGAACTTTACCAGCCACTACGGAACTCTACGGGCCCCTACGGAACCCTGCAGAACCCTCCAGAACCTTACAGAATCCCACGAATTCCTACAGACTCCTGCGGGCACTTACTCAACCCTAGAGGACCCTACGGAACACTGCCAGCCCCTATGGAAGGAACCCTACGGGCCCCTACAGAACACTACTGGCTCCTGCGGTACTCTACAGGCCTCTAGGGAACCTACGAAGCTCTACGGAGCCCTATGGATCCTTACGGAACAGTACGGGCCCCTTCAGACCTCTGCGGGCGCTTATGGAAACCTACAGGACCCTACGGAACTGTACGAGACTCTACAGGCCCCTAGGGAACACCACAGGCCCCTACGGAAGCCTACACAACCCTCTGGAAACTTATGGAACCCTACAAGCTCCTACCAACCCCTGCGGCCACTTACACAACCCTACAGGCCCCTACGGAAATCTACGGGACTCTACAGGCCCCTAGGGAACCCTACAGATTTTGACGGAACCCTACGAGCCCCTCTGGAACCCTACAGAATACTCCAGGACCCGACAGCACTCTACAAGACCCTTAGCAACACAACGGAACCTCACTAAAACCCTATGGGCTCCTACAGAACACTGCAGGTGCCTACGGAACCCTACAGACCCCTACGGAACCCTACAGACACCTGCGGGCACTTACAGAACCCTGCAGGCCCCTACGGAACCCTACAGGTCCATACAGAACCCCACAGGGCCCTACGGAACTTTACCAGCCACTACGGAACTCTACGGGCCCCTACGGAACCCTGCAGAACCCTCCGGAACCTTACAGAATCCCACAGACGCCTACAGACTCCTGCGGGCACTTACACAACCCTGGAGGCCCCTACGGAACACTGCCAGCCCCTATGGAAGGAACCCTACGGGGCCCTACAGAACACTACTGGCTCCTGCGGTACTCTACAGGCCTCTAGGGAACCTACGAAGCTCTACGGAGCCCTATGGATCCTTACGGAACAGTACGGGCCCCTTCAGACCTCTGCGGGCGCTTATGGAAACCTACAGGACCCTACGGAACTGTACGAGACTCTAGAGGCCCCTAGGGAACACCACAGGCCCCTACGGAACCCTACACAACCCTCTGGAAACTTATGGAACCCTACAAGCTCCTACCAACCCCTGCGGGCACTTACTCAACCCTACAGGCCCCTACGGAAATCTACGGGACTCTACGGGCCCCTAGGGAACCCTACAGATTTCGACGGAACCCTACAAGCCCCTCTGGAACCCTACAGAATACTCCAGGACCCGACAGCACTCTACAAGACCCTTAGCAACACAACGGAACCTCACTAAAACCCTATGGGCTCCTACAGAACACTGCAGGTGCCTACGGAACCCTACAGACCCCTACGGAATACTACCAGCCACTACGGAAACCTATGGCCCCTACGGAACTCTACGGAACCTGACAGAAACACTGTGCGCCCCTACAGGCCCTTGCAGGCACTTGCAGAACTCTGCAGGAACCCACGGAACTTTATGGAACCCTACCAGCCCCTACAAAAGCCTAAAGACCCTTGCAGGCAGTTATGGAACGGTACAGGGCCCTACGGAACTTTACCAGCCACTACGGAACTCTACGGGCCCCTACGGAACCCTGCAGAACCCTCCAGAACCTTACAGAATCCTACGGATTCCTACAGACTCCTGCGGGCACTTACTCAACCCTAGGGGACCCTACGGAACACTGCCAGCCCCTATGGAAGGAACCCTACGGGCCCCTACAGAACACTACTGGCTCCTGCGGTACTCTACAGGCCTCTAGGGAACCTACGAAGCTCTACGGAGCCCTATGGATCCTTACGGAACAGTACGGGCCCCTTCACACCTCTGCGGGCGCTTATGGAAACCTACAGGACCCTACGGAACTGTACGAGACTCTACAGGCCCCTAGGGAACACCACAGGCCCCTACGGAAGCCTACACAACCCTCTGGAAACTTATGGAACCCTACAAGCTCCTACCAACCCCTGCGGCCACTTACACAACCCTACAGGCCCCTACGGAAATCTACGGGACTCTACAGGCCCCTAGGGAACCCTACAGATTTTGACGGAACCCTACGAGCCCCTCTGGAACCCTACAGAATACTCCAGGACCCGACAGCACTCTACAAGACCCTTAGCAACACAACGGAACCTCACTAAAACCCTATGGGCTCCTACAGAACACTGCAGGTGCCTACGGAACCCTACAGACCCCTACGGAACCCTACAGACACCTGCGGGCACTTACAGAACCCTGCAGGCCCCTACGGAACCCTACAGGTCCATACAGAACCCCACAGGGCCCTACGGAACTTTACCAGCCACTACGGAACTCTACGGGCCCCTACGGAACCCTGCAGAACCCTCCGGAACCTTACAGAATCCCACAGACGCCTACAGACTCCTGCGGGCACTTACACAACCCTGGAGGCCCCTACGGAACACTGCCAGCCCCTATGGAAGGAACCCTACGGGGCCCTACAGAACACTACTGGCTCCTGCGGTACTCTACAGGCCTCTAGGGAACCTACGAAGCTCTACGGAGCCCTATGGATCCTTACGGAACAGTACGGGCCCCTTCAGACCTCTGCGGGCGCTTATGGAAACCTACAGGACCCTACGGAACTGTACGAGACTCTACAGGCCCCTAGGGAACACCACAGGCCCCTACGGAACCCTACACAACCCTCTGGAAACTTATGGAACCCTACAAGCTCCTACCAACCCCTGCGGGCACTTACTCAACCCTACAGGCCCCTACGGAAATCTACGGGACTCTACGGGCCCCTAGGGAACCCTACAGATTTCGACGGAACCCTACAAGCCCCTCTGGAACCCTACAGAATACTCCAGGACCCGACAGCACTCTACAAGACCCTTAGCAACACAACGGAACCTCACTAAAACCCTATGGGCTCCTACAGAACACTGCAGGTGCCTACGGAACCCTACAGACCCCTACGGAATACTACCAGCCACTACGGAAACCTATGGCCCCTACGGAACTCTACGGAACCTGACAGAAACACTGTGCGCCCCTACAGGCCCTTGCAGGCACTTGCAGAACTCTGCAGGAACCCACGGAACTTTATGGAACCCTACCAGCCCCTACAAAAGCCTAAAGACCCTTGCAGGCAGTTATGGAACGGTACAGGGCCCTACGGAACTTTACCAGCCACTACGGAACTCTACGGGCCCCTACGGAACCCTGCAGAACCCTCCAGAACCTTACAGAATCCTACGGATTCCTACAGACTCCTGCGGGCACTTACTCAACCCTAGAGGACCCTACGGAACACTGCCAGCCCCTATGGAAGGAACCCTACGGGCCCCTACAGAACACTACTGGCTCCTGCGGTACTCTACAGGCCTCTAGGGAACCTACGAAGCTCTACGGAGCCCTATGGATCCTTACGGAACAGTACGGGCCCCTTCACACCTCTGCGGGCGCTTATGGAAACCTACAGTACCCTACGGAACTGTACGAGACTCTAGAGGCCCCTAGGGAACACCACAGGCCCCTACGGAAGCCTACACAACCCTCTGGAAACTTATGGAACCCTACAAGCTCCTACCAACCCCTGCGGCCACTTACACAACCCTACAGGCCCCTACGGAAATCTACGGGACTCTACAGGCCCCTAGGGAACCCTACAGATTTTGACGGAACCCTACGAGCCCCTCTGGAACCCTACAGAATACTCCAGGACCCGACAGCACTCTACAAGACCCTTAGCAACACAACGGAACCTCACTAAAACCCTATGGGCTCCTACAGAACACTGCAGGTGCCTACGGAACCCTACAGACCCCTACGGAACCCTACAGACACCTGCGGGCACTTACAGAACCCTGCAGGCCCCTACGGAACCCTACAGGTCCATACAGAACCCCACAGGGCCCTACGGAACTTTACCAGCCACTACGGAACTCTACGGGCCCCTACAGAACCCTGCAGAACCCTCCGGAACCTTACAGAATCCCACAGACGCCTACAGACTCCTGCGGGCACTTACACAACCCTGGAGGCCCCTACGGAACACTGCCAGCCCCTATGGAAGGAACCCTACGGGGCCCTACAGAACACTACTGGCTCCTGCGGTACTCTACAGGCCTCTAGGGAACCTACGAAGCTCTACGGAGCCCTATGGATCCTTACGGAACAGTACGGGCCCCTTCAGACCTCTGCGGGCGCTTATGGAAACCTACAGGACCCTACGGAACTGTACGAGACTCTAGAGGCCCCTAGGGAACACCACAGGCCCCTACGGAAGCCTACACAACCCTCTGGAAACTTATGGAACCCTACAAGCTCCTACCAACCCCTGCGGGCACTTACTCAACCCTACAGGCCCCTACGGAAATCTACGGGACTCTACGGGCCCCTAGGGAACCCTACAGATTTCGACGGAACCCTACAAGCCCCTCTGGAACCCTACAGAATACTCCAGGACCCGACAGCACTCTACAAGACCCTTAGCAACACAACGGAACCTCACTAAAACCCTATGGGCTCCTACAGAACACTGCAGGTGCCTACGGAACCCTACAGACCCCTACGGAATACTACCAGCCACTACGGAAACCTATGGCCCCTACGGAACTCTACGGAACCTGACAGAAACACTGTGCGCCCCTACAGGCCCTTGCAGGCACTTGCAGAACTCTGCAGGAACCCACGGAACTTTATGGAACCCTACCAGCCCCTACAAAAGCCTAAAGACCCTTGCAGGCAGTTATGGAACGGTACAGGGCCCTACGGAACTTTACCAGCCACTACGGAACTCTACGGGCCCCTACGGAACACTGCAGAACCCTCCAGAACCTTACAGAATCCCACGGATTCCTACAGACTCCTGCGGGCACTTACTCAACCCTAGAGGACCCTACGGAACACTGCCAGCCCCTATGGAAGGAACCCTACGGGCCCCTACAGAACACTACTGGCTCCTGCGGTACTCTACAGGCCTCTAGGGAACCTACGAAGCTCTACGGAGCCCTATGGATCCTTACGGAACAGTACGGGCCCCTTCAGACCTCTGCGGGCGCTTATGGAAACCTACAGGACCCTACGGAACTGTACGAGACTCTAGAGGCCCCTAGGGAACACCACAGGCCCCTACGGAAGCCTACACAACCCTCTGGAAACTTATGGAACCCTACAAGCTCCTACCAACCCCTGCGGCCACTTACACAACCCTACAGGCCCCTACGGAAATCTACGGGACTCTACAGGCCCCTAGGGAACCCTACAGATTTTGACGGAACCCTACGAGCCCCTCTGGAACCCTACAGAATACTCCAGGACCCGACAGCACTCTACAAGACCCTTAGCAACACAACGGAACCTCACTAAAACCCTATGGGCTCCTACAGAACACTGCAGGTGCCTACGGAACCCTACAGACCCCTACGGAACCCTACAGACACCTGCGGGCACTTACAGAACCCTGCAGGCCCCTACGGAACCCTACAGGTCCATACAGAACCCCACAGGGCCCTACGGAACTTTACCAGCCACTACGGAACTCTACGGGCCCCTACGGAACCCTGCAGAACCCCCCGGAACCTTACAGAATCCCACAGACGCCTACAGACTCCTGCGGGCACTTACACAACCCTGGAGGCCCCTACGGAACACTGCCAGCCCCTATGGAAGGAACCCTACGGGGCCCTACAGAACACTACTGGCTCCTGCGGTACTCTACAGGCCTCTAGGGAACCTACGAAGCTCTACGGAGCCCTATGGATCCTTACGGAACAGTACGGGCCCCTTCAGACCTCTGCGGGCGCTTATGGAAACCTACAGGACCCTACGGAACTGTACGAGACTCTACAGGCCCCTAGGGAACATCACAGGCCCCTACATAACCGTACGAGACTCTACAGGCCCCTAGGGAACACCACAGGCCCCTACGGAAGCCTACACAACCCTCTGGAAACTTATGGAACCCTACAAGCTCCTACCAACCCCTGCGGGCACTTACTCAACCCTACAGGCCCCTACGGAAATCTACGGGACTCTACGGGCCCCTAGGGAACCCTACAGATTTCGACGGAACCCTACAAGCCCCTCTGGAACCCTACAGAATACTCCAGGACCCGACAGCACTCTACAAGACCCTTAGCAACACAACGGAACCTCACTAAAACCCTATGGGCTCCTACAGAACACTGCAGGTGCCTACGGAACCCTACAGACCCCTACGGAATACTACCAGCCACTACGGAAACCTATGGCCCCTACGGAACTCTACGGAACCTGACAGAAACACTGTGCGCCCCTACAGGCCCTTGCAGGCACTTGCAGAACTCTGCAGGAATTCACGGAACTTTATGGAACCCTACCAGCCCCTACAAAAGCCTAAAGACCCTTGCAGGCAGTTATGGAACGGTACAGGGCCCTACGGAACTTTACCAGCCACTACGGAACTCTACGGGCCCCTACGGAACCCTGCAGAACCCTCCAGAACCTTACAGAATCCCACGGATTCCTACAGACTCCTGCGGGCACTTACTCAACCCTAGAGGACCCTACGGAACACTGCCAGCCCCTATGGAAGGAACCCTACGGGCCCCTACAGAACACTACTGGCTCCTGCGGTACTCTACAGGCCTCTAGGGAACCTACGAAGCTCTACGGAGCCCTATGGATCCTTACGGAACAGTACGGGCCCCTTCAGACCTCTGCGGGCGCTTATGGAAACCTACAGGACCCTACGGAACTGTACGAGACTCTAGAGGCCCCTAGGGAACACCACAGGCCCCTACAAAACCCTACACAACCCTCTGGAAACTTATGGAACCCTACAAGCTCCTACCAACCCCTGCGGCCACTTACACAACCCTACAGGCCCCTACGGAAATCTACGGGACTCTACAGGCCCCTAGGGAAGCCTACAGATTTCGACGGAACCCTACGAGCCCCTCTGGAACCCTACAGAATACTCCAGAACCCGACAGCACTCTACAAGACCCTTAGCAACACAACGGAACCTCACTAAAACCCTATGGGCTCCTACAGAACACTGCAGGTGCCTACGGAACCCTACAGACCCCTACGGAACCCTACAGACACCTGCGGGCACTTACAGAACCCTGCAGGCCCCTACGGAACCCTACAGGTCCATACAGAACCCCACAGGGCCCTACGGAACTTTACCAGCCACTACGGAACTCTACGGGCCCCTACGGAACCCTGCAGAACCCTCCGGAACCTTACAGAATCCCACAGACGCCTACAGACTCCTGCGGGCACTTACACAACCCTGGAGGCCCCTACGGAACACTGCCAGCCCCTATGGAAGGAACCCTACGGGGCCCTACAGAACACTACTGGCTCCTGCGGTACTCTACAGGCCTCTAGGGAACCTACGAAGCTCTACGGAGCCCTATGGATCCTTACGGAACAGTACGGGCCCCTTCAGACCTCTGCGGGCGCTTATGGAAACCTACAGGACCCTACGGAACTGTACGAGACTCTACAGGCCCCTAGGGAACACCACAGGCCCCTACGGAAGCCTACACAACCCTCTGGAAACTTATGGAACCCTACAAGCTCCTACCAACCCCTGCGGGCACTTACTCAACCCTACAGGCCCCTACGGAAATCTACGGGACTCTACGGGCCCCTAGGGAACCCTACAGATTTCGACGGAACCCTACAAGCCCCTCTGGAACCCTACAGAATACTCCAGGACCCGACAGCACTCTACAAGACCCTTAGCAACACAACGGAACCTCACTAAAACCCTATGGGCTCCTACAGAACACTGCAGGTGCCTACGGAACCCTACAGACCCCTACGGAATACTACCAGCCACTACGGAAACCTATGGCCCCTACGGAACTCTACGGAACCTGACAGAAACACTGTGCGCCCCTACAGGCCCTTGCAGGCACTTGCAGAACTCTGCAGGAACCCACGGAACTTTATGGAACCCTACCAGCCCCTACAAAAGCCTAAAGACCCTTGCAGGCAGTTATGGAACGGTACAGGGCCCTACGGAACTTTACCAGCCACTACGGAACTCTACGGGCCCCTACGGAACCCTGCAGAACCCTCCAGAACCTTACAGAATCCCACGGATTCCTACAGACTCCTGCGGGCACTTACTCAACCCTAGAGGACCCTACGGAACACTGCCAGCCCCTATGGAAGGAACCCTACGGGCCCCTACAGAACACTACTGGCTCCTGCGGTACTCTACAGGCCTCTAGGGAACCTACGAAGCTCTACGGAGCCCTATGGATCCTTACGGAACAGTACGGGCCCCTTCAGACCTCTGCGGGCGCTTATGGAAACCTACAGGACCCTACGGAACTGTACGAGACTCTAGAGGCCCCTAGGGAACACCACAGGCCCCTACGGAACCCTACACAACCCTCTGGAAACTTATGGAACCCTACAAGCTCCTACCAACCCCTGCGGCCACTTACACAACCCTACAGGCCCCTACGGAAATCTACGGGACTCTACAGGCCCCTAGGGAACCCTACAGATTTTGACGGAACCCTACGAGCCCCTCTGGAACCCTACAGAATACTCCAGGACCCGACAGCACTCTACAAGACCCTTAGCAACACAACGGAACCTCACTAAAACCCTATGGGCTCCTACAGAACACTGCAGGTGCCTACGGAACCCTACAGACCCCTACGGAACCCTACAGACACCTGCGGGCACTTACAGAACCCTGCAGGCCCCTACGGAACCCTACAGGTCCATACAGAACCCCACAGGGCCCTACGGAACTTTACCAGCCACTACGGAACTCTACGGGCCCCTACGGAACCCTGCAGAACCCCCCGGAACCTTACAGAATCCCACAGACGCCTACAGACTCCTGCGGGCACTTACACAACCCTGGAGGCCCCTACGGAACACTGCCAGCCCCTATGGAAGGAACCCTACGGGGCCCTACAGAACACTACTGGCTCCTGCGGTACTCTACAGGCCTCTAGGGAACCTACGAAGCTCTACGGAGCCCTATGGATCCTTACGGAACAGTACGGGCCCCTTCAGACCTCTGCGGGCGCTTATGGAAACCTACAGGACCCTACGGAACTGTACGAGACTCTACAGGCCCCTAGGGAACATCACAGGCCCCTACATAACCGTACGAGACTCTACAGGCCCCTAGGGAACACCACAGGCCCCTACGGAAGCCTACACAACCCTCTGGAAACTTATGGAACCCTACAAGCTCCTACCAACCCCTGCGGGCACTTACTCAACCCTACAGGCCCCTACGGAAATCTACGGGACTCTACGGGCCCCTAGGGAACCCTACAGATTTCGACGGAACCCTACAAGCCCCTCTGGAACCCTACAGAATACTCCAGGACCCGACAGCACTCTACAAGACCCTTAGCAACACAACGGAACCTCACTAAAACCCTATGGGCTCCTACAGAACACTGCAGGTGCCTACGGAACCCTACAGACCCCTACGGAATACTACCAGCCACTACGGAAACCTATGGCCCCTACGGAACTCTACGGAACCTGACAGAAACACTGTGCGCCCCTACAGGCCCTTGCAGGCACTTGCAGAACTCTGCAGGAATTCACGGAACTTTATGGAACCCTACCAGCCCCTACAAAAGCCTAAAGACCCTTGCAGGCAGTTATGGAACGGTACAGGGCCCTACGGAACTTTACCAGCCACTACGGAACTCTACGGGCCCCTACGGAACACTGCAGAACCCTCCAGAACCTTACAGAATCCCACGGATTCCTACAGACTCCTGCGGGCACTTACTCAACCCTAGAGGACCCTACGGAACACTGCCAGCCCCTATGGAAGGAACCCTACGGGCCCCTACAGAACACTACTGGCTCCTGCGGTACTCTACAGGCCTCTAGGGAACCTACGAAGCTCTACGGAGCCCTATGGATCCTTACGGAACAGTACGGGCCCCTTCAGACCTCTGCGGGCGCTTATGGAAACCTACAGGACCCTACGGAACTGTACGAGACTCTACAGGCCCCTAGGGAACACCACAGGCCCCTACAAAACCCTACACAACCCTCTGGAAACTTATGGAACCCTACAAGCTCCTACCAACCCCTGCGGCCACTTACACAACCCTACAGGCCCCTACGGAAATCTACGGGACTCTACAGGCCCCTAGGGAAGCCTACAGATTTCGACGGAACCCTACGAGCCCCTCTGGAACCCTACAGAATACTCCAGAACCCGACAGCACTCTACAAGACCCTTAGCAACACAACGGAACCTCACTAAAACCCTATGGGCTCCTACAGAACACTGCAGGTGCCTACGGAACCCTACAGACCCCTACGGAACCCTACAGACACCTGCGGGCACTTACAGAACCCTGCAGGCCCCTACGGAACCCTACAGGTCCATACAGAACCCCACAGGGCCCTACGGAACTTTACCAGCCACTACGGAACTCTACGGGCCCCTACGGAACCCTGCAGAACCCTCCGGAACCTTACAGAATCCCACAGACGCCTACAGACTCCTGCGGGCACTTACACAACCCTGGAGGCCCCTACGGAACACTGCCAGCCCCTACGGAAGGAACCCTACGGGGCCCTACAGAACACTACTGGCTCCTGCGGTACTCTACAGGCCTCTAGGGAACCTACGAAGCTCTACGGAGCCCTATGGATCCTTACGGAACAGTACGGGCCCCTTCAGACCTCTGCGGGCGCTTATGGAAACCTACAGGACCCTACGGAACTGTACGAGACTCTACAGGCCCCTAGGGAACACCACAGGCCCCTACATAACCGTACGAGACTCTAGAGGCCCCTAGGGAACACCACAGGCCCCTACGGAAGCCTACACAACCCTCTGGAAACTTATGGAACCCTACAAGCTCCTACCAACCCCTGCGGGCACTTACTCAACCCTACAGGCCCCTACGGAAATCTACGGGACTCTACGGGCCCCTAGGGAACCCTACAGATTTCGACGGAACCCTACAAGCCCCTCTGGAACCCTACAGAATACTCCAGGACCCGACAGCACTCTACAAGACCCTTAGCAACACAACGGAACCTCACTAAAACCCTATGGGCTCCTACAGAACACTGCAGGTGCCTACGGAACCCTACAGACCCCTACGGAATACTACCAGCCACTACGGAAACCTATGGCCCCTACGGAACTCTACGGAACCTGACAGAAACACTGTGCGCCCCTACAGGCCCTTGCAGGCACTTGCAGAACTCTGCAGGAACCCACGGAACTTTATGGAACCCTACCAGCCCCTACAAAAGCCTAAAGACCCTTGCAGGCAGTTATGGAACGGTACAGGGCCCTACGGAACTTTACCAGCCACTACGGAACTCTACGGGCCCCTACGGAACCCTGCAGAACCCTCCAGAACCTTACAGAATCCCACGGATTCCTACAGACTCCTGCGGGCACTTACTCAACCCTAGAGGACCCTACGGAACACTGCCAGCCCCTATGGAAGGAACCCTACGGGCCCCTACAGAACACTACTGGCTCCTGCGGTACTCTACAGGCCTCTAGGGAACCTACGAAGCTCTACGGAGCCCTATGGATCCTTACGGAACAGTACGGGCCCCTTCAGACCTCTGCGGGCGCTTATGGAAACCTACAGGACCCTACGGAACTGTACGAGACTCTAGAGGCCCCTAGGGAACACCACAGGCCCCTACGGAACCCTACAGGTCCATACAGAACCCCACAGGGCCCTACGGAACTTTACCAGCCACTACGGAACTCTACGGGCCCCTACGGAACCCTGCAGAACCCTCCGGAACCTTACAGAATCCCACAGACGCCTACAGACTCCTGCGGGCACTTACACAACCCTGGAGGCCCCTACGGAACACTGCCAGCCCCTATGGAAGGAACCCTACGGGGCCCTACAGAACACTACTGGCTCCTGCGGTACTCTACAGGCCTCTAGGGAACCTACGAAGCTCTACGGAGCCCTATGGATCCTTACGGAACAGTACGGGCCCCTTCAGACCTCTGCGGGCGCTTATGGAAACCTACAGGACCCTACGGAACTGTACGAGACTCTACAGGCCCCTAGGGAACACCACAGGCCCCTACGGAACCGTACGAGACTCTACAGGCCCCTAGGGAACACCACAGGCCCCTACGGAAGCCTACACAACCCTCTGGAAACTTATGGAACCCTACAAGCTCCTACCAACCCCTGCGGGCACTTACTCAACCCTACAGGCCCCTACGGAAATCTACGGGACTCTACGGGCCCCTAGGGAACCCTACAGATTTCGACGGAACCCTACAAGCCCCTCTGGAACCCTACAGAATACTCCAGGACCCGACAGCACTCTACAAGACCCTTAGCAACACAACGGAACCTCACTAAAACCCTATGGGCTCCTACAGAACACTGCAGGTGCCTACGGAACCCTACAGACCCCTACGGAATACTACCAGCCACTACGGAAACCTATGGCCCCTACGGAACTCTACGGAACCTGACAGAAACACTGTGCGCCCCTACAGGCCCTTGCAGGCACTTGCAGAACTCTGCAGGAACCCACGGAACTTTATGGAACCCTACCAGCCCCTACAAAAGCCTAAAGACCCTTGCAGGCAGTTATGGAACGGTACAGGGCCCTACGGAACTTTACCAGCCACTACGGAACTCTACGGGCCCCTACGGAACCCTGCAGAACCCTCCAGAACCTTACAGAATCCCACGGATTCCTACAGACTCCTGCGGGCACTTACTCAACCCTAGAGGACCCTACGGAACACTGCCAGCCCCTATGGAAGGAACCCTACGGGCCCCTACAGAACACTACTGGCTCCTGCGGTACTCTACAGGCCTCTAGGGAACCTACGAAGCTCTACGGAGCCCTATGGATCCTTACGGAACAGTACGGGCCCCTTCAGACCTCTGCGGGCGCTTATGGAAACCTACAGGACCCTACGGAACTGTACGAGACTCTAGAGGCCCCTAGGGAACACCACAGGCCCCTACAAAACCCTACACAACCCTCTGGAAACTTATGGAACCCTACAAGCTCCTACCAACCCCTGCGGCCACTTACACAACCCTACAGGCCCCTACGGAAATCTACGGGACTCTACAGGCCCCTAGGGAACCCTACAGATTTTGACGGAACCCTACGAGCCCCTCTGGAACCCTACAGAATACTCCAGGACCCGACAGCACTCTACAAGACCCTTAGCAACACAACGGAACCTCACTAAAACCCTATGGGCTCCTACAGAACACTGCAGGTGCCTACGGAACCCTACAGACCCCTACGGAACCCTACAGACACCTGTGGGCACTTACAGAACCCTGCAGGCCCCTACGGAACCCTACAGGTCCATACAGAACCCCACAGGGCCCTACGGAACTTTACCAGCCACTACGGAACTCTACGGGCCCCTACGGAACCCTGCAGAACCCTCCGGAACCTTACAGAATCCCACAGACGCCTACAGACTCCTGCGGGCACTTACACAACCCTGGAGGCCCCTACGGAACACTGCCAGCCCCTATGGAAGGAACCCTAC